>NC_088862.1:11712260-12022260 GCF_963853765.1 Magallana gigas
GCCATTCTTATTTATACATCTTATTTGCTTATCGTCTGCTTAAATCGTAAATTAGATTTTTATTTATTAGAAACCTTGGAATAATGAACAAATCAAGATAATTGATATCTTAACTTGAAATTCCCAACCCTATGGAAGCTGCCGTTGAACTTTAATCTATAACGTCACACAATCTTTTCTGATTTGTTTTATCAACATACATGAAGCATCAGTATTAGCAAATCATGATATCCGTTCTAAATGATAAGTTCTGGAGAGTTTGAAACAATTACGATTTGAGATCGTTATTTTACCTGTGACTTTCCACTAAATTACAAAAAACGTCAAATGGAGCCTGTTCGTTGTAATCTTAACGCTGAGGTTAGTGTCAGAGGAATCTCCGCATAGTTGTGGACATTGTCAACAGATATCAAGTATCAAAGAAGATGTTTGCCCTCGTTATTTCGACATGGAAATTTGGACTTTAAATAATGTATTTTAAATATCTCGATTACAATTATAACATACTTATTTAATTATTGAAGAGCTTGACTTGGAATAAAATCATAAAAATTAAATCGGAGTCATTTACAACTTTGAATGATAAATGAGAAATATCTGTCATTTATTTTATTAAAAAAATCATATATTTATGCATACATGTATTTATTTTTTAGATTGACGCATAAACCTTAACATCATCAATTTTGTTCAGTCGATTACTTGAGTAACAGAAAGGCATATACATGCACCAGCTTTTTATTCAGAGCGCTGTGTATATACACAGGATGAATCTCTGCCATTCAGTCAACTGAATGTTAACTGAATGGTCTGGAAAGGTGACTGAATGGCATAGCTATGCCATTCAGTCAAATTTCAGTTACCTTTCAGTCACATTTCAGTTGACTGAATGGCAGAGATTCATCCTGTGATACATTGTATATGTAAACCAAACCGGAATAGATAGTGTGACGGCAAAAAAAATTAATTTGGGGGTGATTTTGATACAAAAGAGTTCAACATCATTCCGCATCCAGGAATTACGATTTCTCTAACTTCATACAATTCGTACGTGCATTAAAGCTTAATTATGTAATTTATTTTCAAAACAACATGACTATGTGTGATAATTTAAACCACTTTATTAATATTAATAAAATATGATTTTGACTTCCTTTCCCCTTAATAACCTTGTAATTTTTATATTGCAGCTCTTGCATTTTATTTTAAACAAAAGAACGCTGGAACGTTTTCCCTAAATTCAATAACTATCTACCAACTAGACATCCGCTACACAGAAATATGAAAATAAACTCTATATGCGATCTGTTTAAAAAAAAGTTACAGTTAAATTTTGTTTATTTTGTTCACAAAGCAAAACTTGACTCAACTCCATAACCTTTAAGATCTGTGAACAAAGAGATAACTAAAACATGATTTTCATTCAGGAAGAAATTAATTTATAACGGGCCATTTAAAAATATGTCACAGATCATTGTACTTTTTAAAATCTAATGCAACACCAATATTCAAAAAATAAATCCGTAAATTCTTTCTTGCCCAAAAATCATCCGTTTCTGTGAGGTATATGCTTATATTGTTTACCTGTCGGGACAGAGCTTTATAGAAATATCTCTGGGCTAAATCAGACGACAATTACAGAAAAAAAATTGTCCAATGGTTGACCGTTGTGGAACTACGTGACTATTAGACTATTAGATTTATATTTTTCAGTACTTAATAATTAGAAAAGATTGATATGGAGAAAAAATCAATTTCATGGCATTTTATTTGAAATCCTATAGAAAATCTCCCGATGCTAATTATAGCGAGTGCAGTTCGCCGGCGCGCAGCTCCGGCGCGAAGCGAGCTCTACCGGCAAGGCGTGTGTGAATAGAAAAATCGGACTATTTGCACATTCATTCAACGGATTTTTTTGGCGTCAGTAAATCGGACCAGTAATGCATTGTTTTAATCGTCCCAGTAGTTCTCTGTAATTATGGTTTCCCATTTCACACTCGCACGAGAACAAGATAAAAGACTATGTACATGCATTGTAAATAACACAACGCCAATTTCCATTACTTTTAAGACTAACGGAGTTATCGTCCTTTCGAGTGACGTCACAATGGATTTCTTGCACATTGATCCGACTGAATTTTTCGGAGTCAGTAAATTTCGACCCACAATGCAATTCCTCAATGTCGGCCGGTCTCACTAGACTGGATACCATCTCGCGAGAATCAAAGTAAAACTTTTGAGAAACAGCTAAATTGTGTAATTTCCAGAACATCATGCTTTTTAAGTAAACAATCAATATTTTTCGCGTAGTTTTTTCTAGTGTGTTTTCAAAGAGACAGACTACACTTGACCGACGTGAATTTTGACGTCACAATAAGGGGAAACAACTCTAAGTTGTTATTGTAAAGCTGCTGAAATATAAATACCAAAATCTTCTCAAAATCTTGCAGAGCTAACGAATCGAGACATTTCTTCAGAGATAGGAAACAGCTGTAACTTGCTCTCATTTAAATGAATGCTCACATTTATTTTATTCACTGTATTTACGGTAATTTCCAGGAACGTTTTTTTAAATGGGGCGTGGCACCATCATTCAAAAAATCTTCACAAGCAAAAAGAAGAAGAAAATTCTCAAAATTGGAAAATTTCTAATCGGGGTGAGGAATGGGGAGTGCGTGGTATGCCTTTAGCTCTTTAGCTGCTCAAAAGTGTCTTTATTTTCACTACTATTTACGGTATAACATGCTACCGGGGGATCCATTTTCCTTATGTGGTCAACAAATTTTTTTATGCGTACATTTGATTTCTTTTTAAACGGGGGAGGGGGGATTCTGTGATAAGTCAATTTTTATTTGTTTAAGAAAAATGTCTGCTGCAAAAAAAGAGGAAATATTATGTTAAAACATTATGTTAAAATCTTTATTATTCAACAACATTTTATCTGAGATAAATTCTATACTGGCGTGCGACCAGTATATAAACAATCTGATCAAAATCAGATTTTTGATCCGCTCCGACAAATTCTGATGTCGCTACACTTTGTTCAGCGACTATCAGAATTTCGGAGCGTTATTAAGATCTGATTTTAATCAGATTGGTATATAGATAAATAAAAATCTCATGAATTATGAATAATAAAAATTTTACTGGAAAATTGGTATATTTATTTTATTTTGCATTCTTCATTTACGTGTACTTTACGTCACTACTTTTATTTTTATTGATTTATCATAAATCATTTTTTATCACCTGCTGCGCTCGCCCCAACGGTCGCACCATAAGACATATTATAATGTTCAATGTAACATCAATTTATTAAAACGTTTAAGAACATTCTATGTTTCGTTTTTGGAGAGAAGACGTTATGTATTCTTTATAATTTTTTGTCAAAAAAGGGAGAAGATCCAAGATGAATCGGCAGTTTCATTCATCCTTCCTATAGCATCCAATATATATGAGGCAATCACGTGCTATGTATAAACCAATGAAAGTGTGACATTTCAGTCCAAGGGAAAACAATTAACAATATTGTATATATCATATCATACAATACTATATCATAGGAATCATGTTACAACCAACACATCTATCAAGCAGGTTTAAGTAAGGTGGGAGGTTTTTTTTTAGCATCCTTGATAATGGAAATCAGGCTCTGCATCTACCTCTGCGTTTCATTTATATAATTATAGTTAAATCAACTATGCAAGCTATTAACTATAAAACATGACCTTTTTGAAAAAAAAAATAAACCTCATCCAACATCCGAAACCCATGGATCAGATTCAGCATTCAAGAATGGCAGGTGCATCAGTATCATAAGACACATCATCAATGCAAGTTTGGTGAAGTTAGGACAAGAAATAACTAAGATATCATCATCAGAGGGCACCTGTTTCAAAAACGTTGACCAGCTTTTAAAACTTTAACCTCCTCCAGTGTCTGAAACCTATGGCTCAGATCCAGCATCCATGCCTGTCAGGTGCATCAGTATCATAAGACACACCATCCAAGCAAGTTAGGTGAAGTTATGACCAGTAATAAAAATGATATATTTTTAGGACCCTTGACAATAGAGATCAAGCTCTGCATCTGAAGCTACCACTGCAATGCATTCATTTATCAACTATGCAAGTTTGAAATAATACTATTAGCTTTTAAACATGTGACCTGTTTCAAAAAACTTAACCTCATCCAGCATCCGAAACATATGGCTCAGATTAAGCATCCATGTTGTCATTTGCATCATTATCATAAAACACACTATCCATGCGAAGTTTGGTGAAGTTAGGCCTAGTAGATACTAAGATATAATCAACAGAGGGCACCAGCTCCAAAAACTTTAACCAGCTCCAAAAACCTTAGCCTCCTCCAGTATCCGAAACCTATGGCTCAGATTCAACATCCATGGCTGTCAGGTGCATCAGTATCAAAAGACCATCCATGCAAGTTTGGTGAAGTTGTGAGTAGCAGTAACTTAGATCTTGCTATCAAAGGGCACCTGCAAAAGAAACTTAAACCTGCTCCAAAAACCTTGACCTCCTCCAGCATCTGAAATTCAGGACCCAGATTATTCAAGTCTTTCAAGTTTAAAAGTAGGTCCAGATGCATCATCCATACAAGTTTAATTTGGTGAAGACAGGTCAAGTAATAACTTAGATCTGCAACAAAAACTTTAACCAGGATCCAGACGCCGACGCCGGGGGTAGAGCATAAGATCAAAATAGTTAAGTTTCACCATAGTCTTTGTTACCTTGGTAACGGAATAGCCTAGCTAAGGTTTGATAGCGTATTGCTCCCTGTTTTACCAAAAAGCATAAAATTATGAAATGTAAACGTATTTGAAGACTTCGCGTGACTTCCATAATCTGGTTTCTGCGGATAATTTTTATTGGATACATTAATAGGTTTATCTTTGTTGTTAGCAACAACACTATTTACCACTATGCCATTTTCTGTAATAGAAAATGTTAAATACTGGCATGTTCAAATATACATTGGTATGTATTTGGTGCTTTTACCAAAACATGGATGTTATTAACTAAATTTTATAGGTATCTCTAGGAGACATTCTTTCCGCCCAATATATAGTTAACGTTATTTAAATGAGCCAAATTATAAAGTTATCGTATTTTAAAAATTCGATCATTTTTATGGTTTTTCATGGTTTATAGTTTCAGTACTTTGTATGCAGTCTAATACGATTCCATAATGCCATTAAACTACGAAAGCGATAGATTTTCACCAAGTTACTGCACCTCAAAGAAAATCTACGAACATGAAGATATGATAGATCGAGCAACAACCAAGAAAAGAAACTACAAATTGAATGCAATATTACCACCCCTACCATACTGATTTTTATATACAAAAAAGCAATAATGCTGTTTAAGATTTTGTTGAACAAAAATTCAAATCAATCTGAATGAATAGTTTATACAGCAGGGCCCGGTTTTTCGAAAGGTGGTTAACTCTAACACCGTGTTAACTCTGTGTTAAACTCGGTGTTAAAGTTAACCACATGGTTAAACGTTTTTCAAAAGTGTGTTAGAGTTTAACCATGTGATAACTCTGTGTTAACTTTAATCCACCTCCAGTACCTTGGTTAAAGATTTAACACAGTGATTAAATATGGCCGCCGGTGTAATTTTTTTGCCACTTCAACTGAAAAAGTTGGTCAAAGAAGCATTTTCCAACAATTTTAAAGTTTAAAAAATCTTACATATTAAAACTACGGAAAAGCAACCAACTTGACATGAAAAGTTGCAGTAATCTGTGTGATATATTTATGGTAGAAGGATTTTGCATATGGTTCATACCCCTTATGTTAAAGGACCCCTTCATTGGAAAAGGCCGACAGCAGAAAAAGGTATGTTTTTCCTTTTTTTGACCTTCACATTGGTTATATTGTTGTTGTCACTTAACACATTCAACAAAAATTTCCAAAATTATTAGTGAAATGGGTACTCTAAGTACAAAAACATTGTACAATTTTTCCTTGAATTTTTAAAACATCAATGAGAAAAGAATTTTAGCTTCTTCATAGATAAATATTGAGTTAACATGTTAGCATAATTTTATTTTCAATGTTGGTTACTGCATATTAAGATTTATCTCCCATTCTCCCTTTTGACAAAATGCAAGTGGTGGATCATGAGCATTTTTAAAACATCTAAATAAATGTTATGTTCAGTCAAGCAATGGTTAAATACTAAAACTATCCTTTGGAGTTATTGATATGATTTTTGTGTACATGTATGTCATATTATATTTTCCTTTTTTAGGCACGTAGCATCAGCCCCCCCCCCCCCCCCCCCCCGGTTAGAATATTGAATTTTTTTTTTTGCTTCTCAAGATTTTTTGAATAAGTCTGCCGGCCCTTCCACTTCTTCCACTTTCAAAAACGATGCTGCATGCATGTTTTTTTTTAAAATTAAATTTCTTAAGAATAATTGCATTAAAATCTGTCGAAGCATTTAATTTCTAAAACTCCATACTGGCGTGCGACCAGTTCTCGCCGAGTACCATTTCTCGCCAGTACATTGTGACGTCATTTTATCAACACATAAAATTATAGATGAAAAATGACGTCACAATGCACTGGCGAGAAATGGTACTCGGCGAGAACTGGTCGCACGCCAGTATAGTTTTATTGATTTATTGATTGGTATTTAAATTTGACCTTATTTATTTCATTTCACTGGGCAGATCCTAATTATCATGATGCACATATTTTAAGTGTATATATTGCATATGTATTTTACATTATTAATAAATATATTTCTGACAATTTTTAAGTATGTTTATAATTAAAAAAAATTATTTGTACTGTATTTTTAAATATAAGAATTATTAATTTTAAGATTTGAAAGACAGAGAACATGGCAGGTGTGAAAAAAGTATTCTGCTGGCCGGGTGACACTAACTATACTTGGTACCTAATTCTACCAAAGCCATATCTCATGAGGCCCACAAACTGCAGCCGAGGAGAAATTTTAAACCCAACATGCTTACCAAGACCAGAAGTGAAATAGAGAGGTTCTTTTGTTCGCATAAAGGTGTGATTATATTAACTTTTTTTTACTGAAGGTTGGGTATCTTTAGTTGTAGTGACAATTTTTCAAATTATCACGGTATTTCACAAACAATATATAACAGAGCATTCATATGCTTTAAGACTAAATATTTTAATATTACCTGAAAATTTCAAGGAAACTATTATTACAATGTACATTTACTGTACTCTCAATCAAAAAACCTGATTATTCACCATTACTGAATTATAAAGGGATTAATGTCACCTGGATGTGAACTGCTCTGCTTATACCAAAATCATCATCAATATGCATGTAACTCATATTAGACTCATATGCATACAACAGGGTACATACATGTATACATAAATCATTTCTGATTATGTCCATTTTAAACAAAATTTGCAGTCAGAAATGTTAAATATTTGTCAATAATGAAGTGAATATGAATTCAGTTCAGTCCCAAAATATGACTATATTTGTCTTTATTTCACATTTGTTGTCTTTTTGTATACATTTTATCCTCTTTAATTCACAGATTTGCATGATACAGGAATTATAACTGTCTGCATTGTTTTTATTGTAGAGGACTTGGAGACACTGAGAAAGATGAGTATTTGATGACAACCAACCTCTCTAAGCCTCAAACACCATGCCCCAAGAGAAGGAGAACAATTATTGTGACATTCATTCTAATAAGCTTAAATCATAATACACATTAGTAAAAAAAAATTGACTTTTTTTTGTCTGTCTGTCTGTCTGTCTGTCTGTCTCTCTCTCTCTCTCTCTCTCTCTCTCTCTCTCTCTCTCTCTCTCTCTCTCTCTCTCTCTCTCTCTCATGTAAAACAGTAAGTTGATTACTTTATATTTGTACTTTTATAATATAAAAGTTGAGATTTTCATCCAAATATGAAATACCTAATAAATAATCTAACTTTCAAGTATACACAGAATGTTACACATAGATGACTCAAATTTGTCTATAAAGTCCTCGTATAAAAATATGCATTGATACTAGGAAGCCTCTGATATAATTACCCTTTTATTTAAAGCATATTTTTCTTTCAGATTTAGTTTACATGGAAACAAATGCAGTTATCATTGAATACAAAGTGTAAAAAAAAAATCAAGTCCTTAAGCTCCTTCCTGTCCAAAGGTGAAATTTTATATATACATGTATTTACATAGTTGAAAATCACCCACCCCTTTCAATTGCCTCAATTTACATTACATGTAGGATATGTAAATGAACATTTTACATAAATTAAAATAACATCTGCTATAATAACTACCTTTGAAATGATCAAGAAGCAACACTATTTTTATCTTTGTATTGTATTTCTGCATCAAATAAGTAGAAAAACATGTAAAGTTTGAACATTTTTTTTTATTTCTTATCCGTCTCCAGCTATTCGGGTGTGTTTGAATTTTATTTTAATTAAAGGCAGGCATCACACTGGTACGTCTTTTTCTTAAATAATGTTTGAAAAGGTAGTAGAATTTGAAACCAGAATAAATAAGATTTTCATTAAATATGATTGCTAAGCTTACTTTTAATAAAAACAAGAAATTACATGCAGGACAGCATGTATATTTGTCACTAAAAAAGCTACAATTCATCCAATTTATCAAAATAGGTCAATTTTTAGTGTCAGTGATACTTGTTTTTAAATATGTGCGAGAATTGACACAAGGAAATTGCCACAAGTTTCATAATATAAGGTGAAAGATTTCAAACCCCTCCTTTTCATAAAAATCAATACTTAGGGTATACATGCAAGGGTATTTCTAAGAGAAGTGGTGCTTTTATAATGATAATATCATGTAGATACATGCAGTACTGAATAAGGTTTCTTATTATAAGAGGTTGAACAACAATTGACCTCTAAAAGATTAAAAAAGATGTTTTGCTGAAGAAGAACCATATGATTCTATGTTAAATAGAGTAAAGTGGAAATAGTGGGTTCACTTAAATGACCATATATTTCTTTAACCTCAATGGAATTGGCAATATGGGGTATACTTTTTCTCAGAATTGCATAAGCTTTCTTATTCTAAGACAGGATGTCTTTTCATAGAATGTTAGTGTACGGTAAACCCTATAAATTAATTAGAAACTTTTTTGAGCCTTTGGACCATGTTTTATTATACATGTACCTTATTAATTTACATATTGAAAGGAATTTATAATGGTATTTTGAAGCTATATTACATTGTACTTTAACAGTGTTATATAGACAACAAGAAAAGAAAGGATTTGGAAAATTGCAGACTTTATAGGATTGAACCCTGGAAATGATATAGATGTTCAACATATACTTATATTAATAATATTTTACTAAATTCAAACTTATTGAAATTCCAAAGCAAAATCTTCTTTTTTCTTCATATAAAGGAAGTAGAAATGAATTATGGGTAACCAAGTGATTAGCAAGTGGTGAACTCAGTTAACACAGTGTTAGCTAACCAATGCATTAAATTACTTTTGATCAACAGAATTTAACCACTGCGTTAGCTAATCACTTGATTAGGATTTAACACGTCGTTATCCTTAACACAGTGTTAAATTTAACCACCTTTCGAAAAACCGGGCCCTGATGAGTAAACAAGTGGCTTTGTTGGTACTCTAGTGCCAAATGAAGCGCATTAACTCGATATAATAAATTCAAAATCTATACACCAAGTAATAAGTAAATTTAAAAATCAATTCTGGAAGAAAAACGACATGGATTTTTTTCATCCATTTAGAACAAGTTTAATTAAGATGACATTTAACCAGTTTGTCAAGCATGCCACTGAGGAAAATTATCTTCTTGAAAAAACTTGTTAAGGACCTTAAAAATATATGTGGTATTTTATTGTATTTAATTTCCACTTGAGCAAGCCTTATTTGTAAAGCATCTACAACCCGTAATCAGGGAATGTTTCATAGGTATAATGACCCGTAAAAAATGTATTTTTTCCCACAAGCTACATACAGGGTATCTCTTTTTTATGTACAATGGTTATTTGGAACAATTGTATTAGTTTATCCATTAATTTCATAAATGTAAATAAGAGGAAGTTTTTACTGTCGCTAAAGATGTAATACGATGAGTCTATCTTTACCCGGAAAAGTAATTTGTTGTGATCAACCATTTACGGAAATGTTCACTTGATGATTATATCAAAAACAAACTTTATTACAATGTTTTAAATTTGTTTATAATCATAATTGGTAAAAAAAAATTAAAACGTACGTAATATTTTGCACTTAAAATGGGACATAAAAGAGCTATCATTTCCTTATTTTTAATATTTCTGACTTTCCATAATAGATTTTTAGATAAAACTAGTACAAACCTAGTGAACCAAAACACGGTAAATTAAGTATATTTCCATTTGTGATGTGGACCATTAAAGATTAATTTTATTTTCCGTCTGCAAAGCTATAGATTAAAAAACATTCGATACTGTGACGTTTAGAAGAATTATGAATTTTAGTGCATTTATAATGAAAGGAACAACGGTAGTGAAGCAAATTGCTTTGGTCACCTTCATTTTAATTTTCAACCAAGGTAAGTCTTTACGTTAGATATTATAACTAGATAGTTTAACTGCACAGTATTATTTAATGTATTCTGATATTTTGCACATAATCATTTAACATGTTGATTTATAAAAAAGAAACGAAATTTGTAATAAAAAACTTAATATTATATATTATATAAGCAAATAATTTTGAGATGAAAATTTGTACCAACTTTTCCTTTATTTCATGTAAGGAATGTCTGATTGGTACTGAACTTTTTTCATTTAATCATGTAAAACTTAAACTCCACATCTTAATCGTCACACTCCCTGTAACCATCTTGGTCTTAAACTTTTGCTTTTCCATATCACTTACAACTATTTTAAATGTTGACAATTATAATTTCGATGTTCTTCAGAAGATATTACTGTAAATATAATCAAAGTACTGAAGTACTGAGGGGAGTTGATTTTATTGATTATCATTTATTTTAAAAGCAACTTATCTTGCATGGCAATAAGTTTCTAGTCTGTATTTGAATTACGCACTTTTTTATGTTATGAATTTTTAGACTTTTCCGACAAGAATATCAAGAAACCTAATATGAATCACGTTGTGTAATATTTAAAGACAGATTTCAAACTTTGTATTGGTAGTCGAAACAATTCAAAAAATCGTATGGATCCAAGCACTATTGATATCGAACTCTAGTCTTGTTCAACCAGACGCTCGGCTGTCTCCATTAATCAAGCAAGAGAGCCTCTCTGCTTGTCGAAAAGAACTATATATGATAAGAGTTAAATTTGGCCCCCATAATTCACCATTTTTTAAAGTGTTTCGGGTACAATAAAAGGTTATGTTATAATTTAGAAGAGTTGATATAAAATATATTTTTCACATATTTGTTTGATTTATTTGCACTCACTTGCAGTATATGACGTCAGAAGTGACGCTATTTCTATAATTTTATCAAAATCAGACGAAAATTGACATTTTTCTCATCTTTTTACGAATGGGAAATATAGAGCGCATGCTTGAACCTGGACAAATTTTTTGTCACTTATTAGACTTGGCTAAATACATCTCTGATTAAAACATTTTGTTGGTTCAAGCATGCGCTCTATGTTTCCTGAAAGAAAAACTGCTTGAAAACAAGGTCTTTTATACTAAAATGCAAAAATGGTGGGAAAAGGTTGTCTTTACAATGCCGTATTTCTAAATTATGGGCACTTGAATAAAAATGAAAATTAAGTAAAAACATTACATATATATCTGTACAAAGAAAACAAAGAATTACAGTGAAATAATGATATTCCTTTTAGGGGGCCATTTAAGGCCCATACCATATATAGTTCTTTATGGAGACAGCCGAGCTTCTGGTTGATCGAGACTTTATTACAATGTACACTCTGGCGTAGGAACACGTGAGACTACAAAAAAATCTAAATTGTTAGTATTATAAAATCTGACTATTTTCAAAGTGTTTATAGATAAGTTTCCTTGAAAAACAATGCTTCAGCATACGTTACATCGAATTTTTCTATTATGTTCAAGAACAAAGTTTTGTCAGCGGCGATGATTTGTGCTTAGGTCAAAACACTGTTTCACATGCGGTTTGCCAGAGTAACTGAATAGGAGAGTTGATTTAAATCAACTCCCAAAAACTCCTTTCTCGAGGGGAAAAATAAAATAAATCAGAATAATCTCAAGATTTGTTTACATTGTGAATTATTTGATATTAGTGGCTATATAAATCTTAAAAGGAAATTATAATTTCTTGCTGACACCTCTTTGAAATTGCATTAATCCTATGGGATAGATCGATATTGAGATTACAGGCCTCAAAATCCGCCGACCGCTTGTTGATTTAAAGCAATAATTAGGCAGCATTTGCTAAGAAATTTGGCTTACAACTAATGTGCATTTAACAGATCAAATGCCTGTAAAAATACGGTTTGTCATAAGATTTGTTAGCTATTTGAGTCATAGATGGGCATTGTTTCTTATGTGAAATATGGCCAATTAGTTTCTCGTTTTACAGACAATTATATTTTGTGACTTCTTTGAGGCAAGTTCTGTTACAGAATAAATTGTTTATGTGTCTTATGAACGAATAAGTTAGATATGATATAAGATTTGGCGCTGCTTTCTTTTTGTAACTTCTAAACATGTCTACGTCGGTAATTAGTAAATTTAGAATTGTCACATAATAGGCGATTAATCATTCACTTGAATAAAAGTATCATATCTATGTAGTGAAGTTCCAGCAATAAATACACATGAATACCTTTGAAAACAAACGTCAATTTTAAATTGTTGCTATTTCGTGGCCATCGAAACTTCATTTTCCTTTAAATCAATTATGAAGTCATAACTGTTCTACATGTAACATCAAAAAGCACTTTAGATTTATTTACTAGATCTTATCCTGAAGAAAAGTGTATTAAGGCAAAGCATGCCTATTTCATTTTTTTCTAAATTATATCCCCTTTAAAGAAGGGCTGACCCAAATTAATTTAAACTTTAGGTTTTTTATCTGTAGGATGATGTGTGCATAGTTTGTTTGAAATTTAAGCAGTAGTTCTTGATAAGAAGTAAATAATATGAAAAAAGTTTACAGACAGACGGATAATTGCACAGACGTACATAAGAAAAAGAGACATGAAAAGCTGACTTATACTTTCAGCTCAAGCTCAAAATGGATATATAAACATATTCCAATCACAAATCAAGTTCCTCAACATACCTTGTATTATGTATCAAAATATATCAAAAAATAATAAAATTCCAGATATGTTTGGTGCATTTATAAGATTAATATTATTTTGCAGGACTAGTACGGTCTGAGTACATTGTGAATGTAGCATCTCAATTCACTTGGGTAAATCCTGGGGATAATTATGTGACAAACTGCAATATCCCCGGCCAAGGGGCCCTCGACATTATCAGTAACTTGAAGGTCAAGTGGCTCCACAACAATCAACCATTGACCAGTCTGTGCGAGTTTCTGTCAATAGCCCTCACCCTGAAATACAGCTGCAAAGTTTTGGATCCACAGCAGAACAACATTAGCCTTGAACTCACAGTATTAAGTGAGTATGAAATAAACCCTACATTTTAAGAGATGAGATTAGCACTTTGGAATCGAGAAAAATGAATCAAATTCTTTAGGGTTACTAATTATCTAAATATAAAAGGGAAAAAATTGCGTCGATTTGATTTCGCGCAATTCTGTTGATATTGCATACTGTAGATTCCTTATTTTACGCGAGTACTTAATTTTGCGATTCAACCGTTTTTGACCAACTCATGAGAGCATGAAATCGCGAATGCCAAATTTTTATTATAATAGTTTCATGTAGTTTACGTATGTCCGAAAAATGAAAGAGAGATTTTAAAATTCGCGAGTTGCGCTTCTCGCGATTATGATAGGTTTTTTTGTGTGAAGGGAGATTTTGATCAAGGATTTTTTAATATTGACGAGAAGATATATTTTGTAGATGTTCACAAAGCAGATGCAGGCAATCTAACCTGTGAGGTGAATGAGAAGATCAAGGAAGGTGACAAGTGGGTCAGGAATGAATTGGTGGCCATAAAATCTGTGCCTATAAAAGTCAGAGGTAAGAAGACTAGTAATCTTCAAACGTTTACAAAACCTTTTAGAAAAGCGAATGGCAGGATTTAGGAGAATCTACATAAGAAGTACTGTAAACAAGATATATGACTGTAAATCTGCAACCTTTTCAAAATCTTCTGTAGGATGTGATTTAGGAGATATCTTCTCTACAAGTACTTTAAACAAACATTTATTACTCACCTCCAGACCTTTTTATAAAATACATTATTTTCTAAGTGGCTTGCAGTAAAAAAAATCATCTAAATTTTATGGTATAATATAGTGTCATTTTTTGCTCTTGTTTCAGTAAGTAATATTGTACAATAATTACCCTTAAAGAACCTACATATGTATTAAGAATATTAATGCTTCCATAAATTACATTGTACATTGTACTATAAACCTTATGTATTTTCATAAGTAATATTGTACTATCACTTTTATGGCACCTATCAAGACTAGTTTAAGAAGTTTTAAGGAATTTTCAACATTACAGATAAAATTGTATTTTCACCATTACATACCAAAATCATGTATTTTCACGATAAGAGAGCTTAATTTCGTATTTTTTTTTTTTACCAATAAATAGCCTATTTGTGTGTGTGGGTTTGTTTTTTTTGTTTATTTACATTAGAGGGCCTAATATTGTACTTTGACGATTAAAGAGAATAATTTTGTGCGTATTTTTACCATTGGGGAGTTTAATATTGTATTTTTACCATAACAGACCCAAATATTGTATTCTCACCATTACAGAGCCCATTAAGAGCATGGTATTCAGGTTTGACCACAACAATAACCAAAATCTCATGATCACCCTGGAAAACAATGAGGGCCTTCACCAATGGGAAGTCTTACCGGGCAAGTACGCCCCCTCCTGTGAGGTGATGGGCAGTATGCCCAAAGCCAATGTCATGATCATGATGGGCGACCAGATGATGCAGGGGAGGATCGTGGACATGGGAAACAATATGGGCACGCAGTTCTTTGCTGAGGCGACAGTGTTCAGAGGTCAGTAGTTCACTCTGGTATTGGGATGAAGTTAGGTGTGGAGGAATGATTACTAGCAAGTCCATCTGGTTTGGATCTTTGGGTCTTTTGGTAATCGTGACATATCGTGTTGATTGGTCATCATTGGCCACGAATTTACGTGTCCTTGAAACTGTTACACAATCAGTAAGGTTATAGTTGCTTAAATGGAGCCTTTTGATAAATTTAGTAGGTGAAGATGATCTGATATTTTTGCTTTTGTATTTCACTTATAAATTGTATTTTAAATTCTGCACTGTTTAATGCACATACCTTGCCATAGATTATATTTAGTTACCCCAAATAATACGTAAATGCAACAATTACAAGATATTATTTAAGTGCTCACATATTTTAAATGGTATTTAGTACGAAGCTGTATTTGCTTGGATGATTGAAAGAAGTGCAATAATTGTTGACTTGAGATATAGGTTTGTAATCTGAATTTTGCAGGCATCAGCCATATTAATGTGATGTGTATTGCAGAAGTTGATGGATTACCCGGCTCCAGACGTCAACGAACCTATCAAATAGTGTTCAGACAAAGTAAGTAGCTCTTTTAATTCAATACCAGTGTATTAAATTATTAAAGCAATAGACAACTTTGAATGAATTTTAGTAAAGATTTAAACAACGAATGCTTCATGCAGGTAAGAGGATATCTAGCATTGTAAAGTGTTGCATGTTATGTATTTTTTTTTCTGAAATATTCTTACTTCCTTCTTAGCATGGATGAAGAACCACAGAAAGCATTGTAATGTATATATTTACACTGATCATCATCATTATATCTTTTATGCCTGAAAAATGAGTACAGTTACGTAAATAATAATCGTTGTCAATTAGAATATTACACAGATTAATAGGAATAGCAAATTGTTCATACACAAGATGGTTACGATGGACATTGGTAATCGCAACTATTTGGAAATGTTATGTCAGCCAATGCAAACTCGTGGAGTTCACGCTTTCAATTTAGAACCATTTTAACAAGACCTTGGACTTTCAGTAGGAAGTAGCTATCTATTTCTTGCGTCAAAACAAGTTAAAGATGACTCTGTTTCAAGCGAAGTTTGACCGATTGCGTAGTCTAAGCTCAAAAGCCAGACAAATCTTGTTAATTTCAGAGAGCTTTGGCTGTGTGGCTGACAAGCTCTTGTTAAAATGGTTCTAATTGAAGTTTCGATTAATGAAGAAATGATCAAATAAGCAATAAAGAAACAAGCAAAGTCGATAGGAAAAACACAAAGAAGGCATCAATGAACAATGTTAAAGTTATCTAAGAAATAAACAGCATGATAAACAGTTCACTGGCATCTAAAACTGTACTCAGCTTAAAGCTGAATACCACTGGTAAATTGATAAGCACTGTCGGCCATATTTCTCTTATCACAGCTATCCTGCAACCCCATATAAGCCACAGACCTCTATACAGTTTAAAGTATTTTGGTGTAGAGGTCTCACCAGTGTGGACATACATCCATCCTCGCTGAGTTACGCGGTCGCAATAAAATTAACAATTTTTAACACTTTCCAAGCCAGATCATCATCAAATAAACAGGTCAATGCATTATTTAGAAGCAGAATATGCATATAATATAAGAAATAAAAGCATAAAATCCAAAGACCACGAAATGGATTCTACACATCAGTCAGTTTCAGATGAGCAATTGGGTGTAACAAAATCGAAGGGTTTATGTACATGTACACGTGACGGCACGTGCCTGTTTATGAGCGGTGTTCAGCTTTAAAGGAAACAAAACTATTAACTGATTCTGTTTTCTTTACAGGAGATCCTAAATTCAGGTGTACCAATACATCTGCTATTGTTAACAACAAACGACACATAATTACATGTGAAGTGTACGATGTTGAGGGTATTTCTTGTAACAAAATCAGCTGGAAGCGAGGAGACACTGGTGAAGATTATAGTCCCGGCAGCTATAAAAATATCATTGTAACGTGTAGGGTGAGTCAACTCCAGCATTTTACAGTATAGGTTGAATCCTTGTTGAACGGTAGTAAACGGCCAAAAAAAAGCCAGCTTTTTTTTTTAACTGAAAAATGACTCCATTTGCAGGACTGACCTGTTAACGCAAAGCAAAAAAAAATTGAATTATTAAATTTAAATATTGCACACATGGAAAGACTGGGAACAAAGTCACGTGACGTGTAATAAGGCAAACGTTACTGTGTAAACCTATACTTAGTATCTAACTCAATTAATTAGTTATTCAGTGTTGACTGATGCTAGTTATTACCGTACTTCTTGTATATTTAGCGTATTACTCCGACGAAAAGTTTGTATATATATATATATATATATATATATATATATATATATATATATATATATATATATATATATATATATATATATATATATATATATACAATATATATGCAATTACTTTTGTTTACATTTGTTTACTCTCTAGAAATAGATATTGTGTCCCTCTTGCAAAATATTGTTTTTGAGCAGGAAGTCACCGATTCCAGGATAGAAACAACGCTGGAAATTCTGCAGGTGACTGCTGAGTATTTCGAAACAAATTTCAGTGTCATTTGCAACTATCCGCTGTCAAAGACAATAGAGTACCAGCTTAGCATTCCTGAAGGTGGTAAGATTAGTTGGTCTCTTTTAGAAATGGAAAAAATATTGTTTGATTCTTGTGTTCATTTTTTGTCTATATTGACCTCAGCTTTGTAAACACACATATATGCATTCAAAGGTTTGTGGATTTCCTTGCGAAGACGACATATTCTATGTGGATATGCAATGCAAAGATCGACAGGAGTCTTGAGATGTATTTAAAAAATAATGCATTTTAGTAGTGTTTGTTTACAAGAGATGAGAGACTTTTGAAATATTTTGATTCGTTTTGGTTGAATTAATAGTTTTTCAACGCCACATACATTGAATGAGGGGAAAAAATCGACAAAAGAATTAAAAAATAATCTTTTTGATATGATCTTCTAAAAAAATGCAAACAAATCATTTTAATGCGACCGACGTACATTTGTAGATCAATATAAATACTGTATAATGTGTTATATCCACAGAATGGACACTGTCAATCAGTCAATTGACTGTTAACTTAAAGTTAACTCAGTGGCAGAGCTCTGCCATGCAGTCATCTTTCAATTGACTGGATGGCAGAAATTCATCTTGTGATATGAGAGAGAGAGAGAGAGAGAGAGAGAGAGAGAGAGACACACACACACACACACACACACACAGAGGCAGAGACAGAGATTGACGACAAAAGATCATGTGAAACAATTTCCACACCATTATTGAAGCCTTACCAAGTTCTGGGTAAGACAAAAAGGGGTAAATAACTGTGCTACATTCTTTTTTTTTTAAAGGATATTCAGTTGCAACTGAACCTTTATAATCAGTTTAATAGAGACGTTATAATTTTACACAAAACACAAAATTCCGAAATGCATCATAATAATATACAAAGGGTAGCGTTACGCTTTATCCAAGGACTCAACGAGTACCGTATTTCATTTTCTACGTCAACTGTTGTTGTATAGAAGAGTTCCTTTTGAAAAGGAACAGAATACTTCAAAGTATGCTGACAGAATGAAAGGTAAACTGTTAAATTATTTTAAAAAGCAGCAAAGTAAAACATTAATGTGATACCCAACTATTTAGTAGAGTCATTTGCTATGTCTGTCTTTTATCGTAGATCTCTTACAGAATAATGTTTTGGCTTGGTCTGACAAATGAGTTCAGCATTCCGACTTGAATGTGGTTGACGGTGTGAAGACAGAAGCAGGATCAATCACTTTGGTCCATGAGTTAAGAATTGACAGTATAGCATTTCTGATTTAATTGTTAGGTGAGAAAAACAACAGAAATGTAAGTAATGCTTCAGTTTTGATGAAGTGAGGTTTATATGTTACATGTATGCATGTTATTTGACTAAAGTTACGATAACCTGTTTTTGGAATAATAGAACGTTCAGCTATTTCAACTTCCAAACACAGATATTATTAACATTCATCTCTCGTTGGGTATTTTGAATTAGAGTTGAACCATGAAAAAAAAGTTAATTTGTGGGGCATTCTTGATGTGTTTTTTTTCAGAGTTTAGCGTACCTATGTTATATCTTGAAGGTCGTATGTCGATGACGTCATATACTTGTATGTCCGGGGAAGAAAGAAATTCCGGTCGGAATCTTTTAGGAAAATTTTGATAGAATTTTAGCTATTTTGACATAGTTTCGAGCAGTTGATGTGTCCATCTATTGTCATTACATTTGAGATTATCATTTTAAATACGTTTGTAAATTCTAAATGGAATTCAACGTTGTAACACAGTACATAAAACATTTGATTAAAACTGAATTTTACAATCTCCAAAAAAACATTTAATCAATCACGACTCTCTTTTATTGGGCTTGGTCACAATTTGAGCTCAAAATTTTCATAATTTTTTTTTGGTTAATTTTTTGATTCATAATGTATCTCTAATGGTCAATCATCAAAGTACATGCACATGTATAACGGAAAGAAAAGAGTTCACGGTTCATTGTTATGTAAACAAAGTTAAATTTCAAGCCATTTTCTTGTTGATATATTTGGAACTGAAAAGAAAATGACGCGTTAAAAATAGATTGAACACAACAAACACTACATGTAGTAACCATTTATGTGTGTTTATAACAAACATGCAAACCGAAACAAAAATCTACTTGAAATGGAAGTTTTGATATCTAAATCAACTTGGCTTTACATCCATATCAAAGATGTTGGATTTAATTTTTTTTTTAATAAAAAATCATTTTGCGTGACTATTTTGAGAGAGGGCGTTTTCAGCTAGATGGCGACTGTTTACATACTACGATTGGAAATGAATATCATTTTATTCTAAATTGTCCATTTTATTTCATTTAGAAGAATGATTCCTGAAAGAGTTTTACTATACTTAAACCTCTGTCTATAAATTACTTCAACCTTTGCCTTCTCAGAATGTAAAATAGAAGGAATATTCTTTCTAGCCAGTCAATATTTTGCGTTGAGTTTAATTGATCTGATGACCCGCGCTTGGCCTAATTCACTAATCTTAGGCTTTCAACTGGAAACAGAGTTCGATCTGCGGATAAGGTTATGAGTTTCGATACAAATATATTCTTTTTGATTTCTTACACAATGGTTTATTATCATTAACATTTTCCAGTGTTTTTGCCTGTGATAAAGCTACGTATCGATTTTGTACTATATAACTCATAAAGTCAAAAACGTATCAATACGCCGGATGTTACGTTTGAATTTCATACAATTTTATGTTATTTTAAAGGTTAAATGATCACTTTTATCTATACAATGAAGAGTAAAAAAATTAAATTATAAGCAATGAATTCAATATTTATTAGTTTTATACGATATAAAATGGTTTGAAACAGTTTACGCTTTTTTATAAAGCGTAAACTGCCCCAAACCATTTTATATCGTAGAAAACAAATAAATATTTAATTCATTCCTTAATTGTGAAAGTTTAACCAGATAAAAGGACAATAATTTTTGACGATTTTGCAAAGTTAATTTACTTGTGAAGTTTCTCTTGCTATCAATTAATTAATTTCCAGATTGGTATTTTCACTTTCTTTTTTTCTTCACCAGTTTTGATATACTGGACCAGGTATATATATACACATATAAAGTGATTTATAAAATTTTATACAGCCTTCAACCAAGATTTATATTTCATATAAATTATATTTGGGATTTTGATGCATTTTTGTTTTGATTCCTTTTATGTGATTGTTACATTTTCAACCATGTTATTTGTTAGATAATAAAAGTGGAAGTGGAAACCAGTGGGCCGAATAAACGGGGGGTCGAACTCTGTTAACATCAACACCGGTCTGAAAGTGAAAGTAGAAAATGTGGCTGTTGTTACTGAGCTTAGTTGCGCCTCTGAGTTTGATTTGTTGGCTTATCACAATGTTCTATAGCTATGTGCATAATGGTAAGTATGTTGTTTGTCAGTTAAACTGTGAATGCACTGTAGACAAATAGAAATTGTTCGGGAAAAGGCCTTCGTATTGCACAAGCTATACAAGTAGATCAGAGTCCGACATGTTATTTTTTTAATATAAAAACTATTAATATGAACAAAAATAACAAACCATTATGTATGTCTCTTAATAGCTTGAGCATCTGGTTCTTTTGTGTGTGTGTGTGTGGGGGGGGGGGGGGGGGAGGTGTGGTGTGGTGGTGTTTTGTTTTGTGCTTTACTTACAGTGTAAAAAAAAAATCAGTTTCGTTGTGGGTTTTTTTCATAATTAAAAAAACACTTGGTGATTACATGTGTCATTACATCTGTAATATGCCTTTATCTGGTTTTCCATTTCTGTTGATTATCATTTAATTAAATGATATATTGTCTAATTTATCATTACTGGTCGGCAAGTTAGCTGTATAAGAATAGTACGTACTAGGCCTACTTTTAAACTCTTAAGTAAAATGATTTTTTAAAGAATCATATCCATATCATGATATGTATACCAAAACATATAACTTGTACATGATTATACACATCCATCTGATGACCTTCTGCATTTTGTCTTATTTAGACACTGTGCCGGTTTCTCCAGTGCGATGGATGATAGCCATAGTAGCACCAGTTGTCATAGCAACCTGGGGACTGAAGAGAAAAAGTCTGGATAGATCAGGTGCTATAGCAGGTATGAAAAAAAACATGAAAAAATTTATTAGCTTTTGAAGGGGGAGTAAATTATTTTATCAAGTGAAATTTTCTAATAGTCAAACATTCTTCTTCTTCTACCATATATCAATGTATCAATGAGGCTCATCAGGATAATTGATTCATGCTGCTCTTTTGTAGGAAAGAATTGAAATAGTTATACTCTGTCTAAAGTTTCTGTTTCCACCGCTTGATATTTCATTAATCATAAATACCTTTGATTGTGCCCAGACTACATTTATCCACTAAATGAAAGAAGTCCACATTATCTGTTTTGTAACGCCCCCTCTACCGCTTCAGAATTCAATACACAGCCAAAAATAGAAAGTCTACTGGGATTTTGCATTGCAAACCCATGAAAGTACCTGGATGATAATGTTGAAATATTATGTGAGGTATTCTGAGTGACTTCTGAATGTAGATCTAAAGGATGTAAAATTTTCCCATTATAAATCTCCGTAAGAAATCTGTTTTCATTCCTATGAATTTTTCCGGGTGAAAAATGATAATGTGTCAATGAAGATAATTATTTTTCCCTTTCATCAATTTCAATAGACTGAAGTACTTCTTTCACAGATATGTGTATTTTCATAAAAAAATCGCCCAAATGTGACGGAAACAATAGCTTGGAACAGACTATAGGAGAAATGTGATGCATCAGCAATTGTTTGATTAACTTCATAACAGATTATGATAATCTACCATCTAGAACTTCCCCAAAGAATAATCTGACATATAAAAGCAGTAGTCATGTCTGCATTTACTCCGAATGGGATTATTGTTGGAAATGACTACTTAAATGCATCTTACCAAAACACTTGCGATTCAGAAACACTTAATTTTATAAATTAATCTATGGATAATACGTGTAATATCTATTGTTCATGACATTGTATAATTATACAATCATCTTTTATTTCCAGGTCTGGTGGTTGGTTTCATTCTCACCATCAGCAATCTGTGTTTTTTCTCATCTCTTCTAACATTCTTTGTAATGGGGTCAAAGGTTACCAAGTTCAAGGCTGAGCAGAAGAAAAATATGGAACACAACTATAAAGAAGGTCAGTATCTATAGAAATTATTTGGTACCGGTAAATATCATAAATTTATTAAAACATTATGTCTTTGTGGTTTTTGGTAATGGAGTGATTCATATTATTGTACACAGGGTTAATTTCGCCCCATGTTATTTTTGCCCTTCTTCACTTGCAAACAGTTTTGTTCCATCTTGAATTCGTCCAAACAAAGTTGTATTAAAAGTGAGATAATTTGAGACATTGGAATTCGCCCAGTCTTAAATTTGTCCACTGACAAAAAGGGCAAATGGAGCCAAAATAAATTTCTCTGTATACAGTAAACTTATGCCTAGTACCTGGTTTTGAATGTTTGAAAGTTGTTCAGCATTCAAGTATGTCAGGGGTTGTATTTTGTCACTTACTTAGTACTTATTCTAGCTGTCAGCAGCCTGTCAGCTTACTTCGTGTTGTGTGTTGTGTCTTTCAGACATACACCATTATATATGTGGGCATTTCTACTCATTTGTACCAAATATCAAGTCGAATTTAAAAACAGCTTCATTAGCATTAATTTTTTACTATGTATATTTATTAGGGTCATGACATTGCAACAACACATCAATGTATGAATATGAATTGTGTTTAGTTTAAAAAAAAAACCCAAAATTTATTCCTCACAGGGGGCCAAAGGAACTGGGTCCAAGTTCTATGCAATGGTGGCATGGCGGCCATATTTGGCCTACAGTACATGTTCCACGTGGGCTGTAGGGAGGTGGTGATTGACTTCTCCCACCACTACTCACCCTCCTGGCTCGCGGTGTCCGTCCTGGGGTCCCTCGCCTGCTGCTGTGGGGACACATTCTCTTCCGAGCTCGGTGCCGTGTTCTCAAAAAATACTGAGCCCAGGCTCATTACCACATTCAGGAAGGTCCCTAGAGGTGTGTATGAATAAAACATGGTCTTCTCTCTCTCTCTCTCTCTCTCTCTCTCTCTCTCTCTCTCTCACACACAAAAAAAGCCCTTCCGTAGCTCTGGAAAATAAAATACCCCTCACAAATTGAATATCTTTACTGAATATAGTAATAGATAGCTATTGGAAACACACCTATTATGAATTAATGCTTAGAAAGACGTGTTATTTCCCTAATCCTTAACATGTTATAGAGTCATGGGATGAATAAAATATTACATGGAAATTAAGTCCCTGGCCCTTCACTACAGGTTTAATTTACTGCATGATCTGTACTGCAATATGTGGAGTTTTTTCATTATAAATTATCAGGGCCAACAGAAGATGAAATACATGTATCCTATTTCAATCCTGAAAAATATATATATGATATGGAGTCATAGATTTGCTAGCTAGATTAACTTTGATTATACCAAGTTGCATAAAAAATGTTTTTGCCTATTTAAGTCTTTAATTATATGAAAAAGATTGTAGAAAGAGAAATAATCTGTTGTAATACAAATTTACTGTTTCTATCTGGTTTTTGAAATCAGATCAAGATGAGAAAATAATAACCTGTTGAAGTCAATTGAGGAGCTAGAAAACTGATCACTATTTATTTGTATCATTTTGCTTTGACAATTTCTGGGTATGACTATTTTCAGGGACCAACGGTGGCATCACCCTGATAGGAAGTTTGTTCAGCATGGTTGGAGGGGGACTTGTGGGTCTAGCTTACTACATAACACAGATTTTTCTACTCAGAGAATCCTTTCTAGACAGAGGACCCCCTCAGTGGCCTCTCCTGATAGTGGGGCTCCTCATGGGGATCATTGGTTCAACGGTAGACTCACTTTTAGGAGCCACTTTCCAATACTCAGGTGATTTTTTTACTTAGATATTATTTTACAATGAAATTTACGCAAAACAAAAGAAATAATTTTTCTGGTTTCGTCTCTGCAAGATATGCTCTAAAATCAACTGCAAACTTTTTTGGAGTTATCTTTCTTGAAATAAAAGATGCTTTGGATTCATTTAATGAACTATACTTATATATTCTTTTTAAAAATAAAGTTTATCACAAGCATGCTCAATTTTCTTCAGTTCTAATGAACAATATTGTAATCACTTTGATATTCATTTCGCCTGTTTATTCAATACTATCACATGAAATAGGAAATGAATCAAATGGATTTCACATTAGATGTACATGTAAGAAACTATGTCTTGTGATCATGGACTGCGGCAAAAAAAACACCACAAAAAACAAAATCATTATATTTTGCTCATTAGTTATTGGTTAAAAAATTATGATATCGGATTGCATGCGCCAGTTTAAAAGTAGATCAAAAGTGTTTTTTTTTATTCTCGGAAAAGGAATATTATCTTAACAACAACAGCGAGGTTGTGTTTCTTCTGCATCCTTTCACTTTCAGGTTGTGCTCGAAATACAATACATAAATGTCTAGTTAAATATTTCAACCAAACTATGTCAACCTATATATATATATATATATATAATAACGGTGTGACCGGTAGGGCGAGCCGATATCGAACGGAAAAAAGGGGGAAAAAAAGGAAACTCTACTTTGAAAAGGAAAGGAAAACTTCTCACTTTTAAAGTTGACTTTAATGATAACTAGAAGAACTTCTAAATTCGTCAACGTAATAACAAGGGGTGGCAAAATGGCTATGATTATAGATAAGTTATATTGGAGAAGGGGGTCTCATATATACATGTAGCTGCACACCTGTAGCTGAACAAAAAATAAATTGGACTGACAGGTTATCAACATGAACAACCACAATTTAAAGACACATTGAATAAATTAAAAGTGTTGAAAGTTTCATATTTTCTTCTTTTTTTTTAGGGGGGGGGGGGGGGGGAATGAGTTTCTTCAATTTATTGCCATATACATGTAGTATATATATTATACATGTACATGTATTAATTTTAGTATTTATCTTACTATGTACAATGTATCAAATTTCTTTTAACATTTTTTTAAAATGAAGAATTAATTTTCTCTATTCAAATCTTGGGATAAAATTGGAATATTCATAAACGTAATTACATGCATATCATTTACTTTTCCATTTTGATGCATAGGTTTCCATCGGAAGCGGAAGTGTGTTGTTGAACATTCCGGAAGTGACGTAGACTATATTTCCGGGATGGAACTTTTGGACAATCATAGTGTTAATCTATTGTCGTCACTGATTTCCGCTTTGATTTCACCCAAAATAGCGTTTGAACTATGGCGTTTATGCAGCTGAGTTGTAAACACGGACGGAAGTTAGGAATTTTACAAAATTAATTTTTTTTTAAACCAAGGAAAAATAGGTTCAGAAATTACGGTGCCAAATGTGTTTTAAAAAGATCTCACAATTGATGTTATGACAGACCATTGTTAGCTGTAAAATTCGTCGTATTGCAGTTGTTATTGACATCCGTGCTTTTTTACGCTTTTTGAACATTATTATGCAGTGTATTTAAAATACCTTATTATGTAATCATTCCAAATATATGTGAACATATATACATGTTATGTATGTGCAATTTTATTTACTTGTACTATGTGTGAAGTATATATTAATCATTATATATTTGACACATCATAATAATGATATACATGTAATAATAATATAGATCTATTTGTAGACTACATATACACGTAGTTATTGTTTTAAATTAAAGGTCTAACCTTTTTTAAAGAGTTCAGATTAAACTCTGTCATCACTACAATCGATATGAAAATAGACTGAAGATTCGCTCTTTTTATATGGTACTCGATACAAAAACTGTAGCGAGTAAGCGCGCGGATCTAAAATTTTTATTTTAATTAAATTGTCAACATTACTAACTAAATATTCCCTTTACTCTGACTTAAATGTTTTGCCATTTTCAGAAAATCCTCTTTGTATGTTGTGTTTGTGTTATTTTTATTACCAATAAAAACGTATGTGTACACTGTTGAAATGTGTAAAAATTTAGAAAAAAAATCTCCACGTTGGTTTTAGGTAGTATGGAACACCTCCATATTGTGACATACTTCCTATAAAAATAAGCAATAAAATCTAATGATATGATCTTTTTTATTGACCACCCCCCTCCCAATTTTAATATAACAGCGTTGTCTTTTATAATGTTACCTTTCCAAAACTTTTAAAAACACACTTTTTGGTCAAATATTGTAAAATTATGAACTTTAAAAAGGTGATTGTATTTTCATTTTATAATGTACTTTTATTCACATTGATAAGTGACCCATACCACCTTAAAAACTGTAACCAACCATTTCATTTTACTTGGAATTTCCAGTAAATAGTTTCATTTTAAAATATCCAAGTCGTCAATGATTCTTTTGTGAACAAATATTAGATCTGTTAATTATTGAATAAATAATCGTAATCAGTTTTACTTTTGGTTATATTTTCACAGTACCCTCTTTAATTAAAAACTTATTTCGTTATTAATATTAAGAGGCTATCCATGTTTATAAAAAAAATGTGGGCATGCCTGCTTGAAAATGGCAACGGATTGAGAATTTAAATTTAATTTTGATTAGTTAATTTCACGTATACCGGTATTAATACATGTATCAGTGTTTTTACAAAGTTTTTTATGCTTCAATATACTCATAAAAGCGTTTATTCCGTTCATGGTAGCGATGAGTTTTATCTGAGTTCATTCATTATCAGTTAAAAGCGATGGTACACGCAGGAAATCTGCAGTTAGTTGATATTTTTAATGTTCTCTTTTTTTTTATTGTAATTTTTTTAACAAAATGATGGAGTATGTATGGTGTAGAGAAATATATGTTCATAGGAAAACCAATTTATACCCACAGTTTGGTATTTTGTTTGCGTCTGTGAAAATAAACTTTCAGCTGCGTATCTTTTATTGATCAGAAAAAAGAATGTTAAATGATTTAATCAAATTTGAAAATTAAAAATCAATTTGTTTCGATGCGGTTGCATACGTGTGCTTATTTTGTTAATGCAAAATTCTTAAACACTTGAAACGTTGAACGTTTCAAACCGAAATATGACTAAAAACATTTAAATATGAAAAAAGCATTGACCTAAAAAATTACGTTTAACTTAAAAAGGTTAAAACCCACGTGGTACACGTGTTTTTATTTCCTCGAACCGGATTTCGTTTTTTGTAAATCGAAAACAGATATTTTTTTTTTAATTTCATTGGGTCAAAAATGTAACACACAGAGCAAGAACTTCAAGTAAATAAATTAATACTGCGACAAGACTGAGTCATTCTGCCACACACATATACATGTACTTGATCGGACACGGATGTTTTGCCGTAAACTCTCTGAAGAATAGGATCATAATGGATTGAAGAGATTTCTGAAAAAGGTCTTTGATCTTTGTGAAACAAAATGATATTATTGTTTGATTTAAAGGGTCTAGATGCCCGTGAACCATTATTTTGATTTTGATTTTATTTTTTTATTCATCATCAACTTTATGAGTCATTTCTATTTCAGCTGCAAAGTCATATAGCCTCTCACATTTATGAGGGGATTGCACTTGTAAGTAAACAAATGTTAAAAGGTTCTTGTAATCGCGGTTCTTCATAGAAATATCCACTTTTTATTTTTGATTGAAAATGTTTTGAGTTCGTTAAAGTTTCATTGTGTTGACATAAATATATTATGTGTGCGTACTTTATGATACTCTTTCATTTCCCTCCACGTGCAAGAAGGGTTTAAAATACCTGGAAATAGAGAAGTTGTATAATTTATTCGGCTTATAAACGGGTCAAATATTGATTGCGAAGAAAACAAAACAAGAAGCTATTGAATTATTTTGCTCTTTTCAGAAGGACTTCGGTGTTAGAACTTAAAGCAGATTGATAACAAGTTTCTTCCATCTTGTTTCTCATTTTCTTAGGTTACCGGAAACAATCAGGTGACTTATTTCTATCCGGTTTCGTCCGTTGTTGTGCGTTTTAAAGTTCGTAGTAGGGCTAGTGCGTTAACATTTAAACATTTTCAACTTCTTCTCAGAACCTATTAGCCTAGGAGTTAGTTTGACCAAATTTGGTCTGTAGCATCAATGGGAGGAGGGGAGGATAAGTTATGAAGATTATGATTCTCACCCCCAGGGACCATTAATAAGGTGTCTGCCCCTTAAACTAATACTTGCAATGATTAGGTTAGTCATTTAGTAAATGTGCATTATTTATTTCAATTTTTTCTGCTTTACTTTACTTGGCATCTATCAGTCAAACTAAGTGCATGGTCAAGACGGGCAAGGAAGACTTTACCAAAATTGCGAAATTCATGGCTCCAGGATCAGGGGTTTTGGTGTTGTGGCGGGGCTCTATAATACTAAAGTGAACATGGATTTAGCTCTTTAATAAAATCTTCAATCTCTCTTCTTTTGTCTCCACAACTGGATATTTAGCAGGATGTATTACTGCTTGCTTAATATTGTAAGTTTAAGACAGAGGCCTCATCTAGTTTTTTAAAGCCTATGACCCCGAGTTAAATTGGGGGGGGGGGGGGGGGCTTACATTTGTAATTTCATAGTCATGTGCAATAATGCAATATTATTGTCACGTTTGTTCACAATTTGACATCGAACATGATACAGATAATCTCAATGTTAAATCTGAATTTAAAAAATTAAAAGCTTTCGATTTTCAAAAAAAATTAAGAGGACTCGATGGTCGTGGCCATTTGTAGGCTCTACTGATCTAAAGAAAAAGAGCTCTATATAAAAAATGGAAAAATTCAAAAGGAAAAATTAATATTCGGATTCATTTTTAACTAAATGACATCTTAAAATGTTAGGTAGATATAATGGCTAATTTGTTGACCAACCAGCCTTCTTGAAATGATTTTTTATATCAAGTTTGGATTTCAAACAGTAAGCGCTTTGCGCGACATGCTAAACCGTCGTTTACTCAAAGAAATTGATAACCCGCCGGCCAAAATATTTTTCTGATTATATAATTCCTATCCCTAGAAACATTATGTAAAAATATTATGCATGTAAAATTATATTTATTTATGCAGGCTTTGGTACTTTAAACAAATTTCTATTTCTGAATTATAAACCCCAGTAAGCTTCGTGGAGGGTTTATTTTCTGTGTATGTATAAATTCTCTGGACGACAGTATTGTGACCTTGTCAAGTCGAGAAACACTTCTTAGATGTCTCAAAAAATGTAAATAAAAATCCATAAGAGAGAGAGAGAGAGAAAGAGAGAGATCGAGATCATTTCTACGAGAAACCTTCTTTTTTTACTTCCTTTTTACGTCGAAGTTTTTAAATTATTTCTTGATCAAAACAAAACTATTTATTTATTACAATGACAGGTAAGCTTTAGATACTAGTATAAGATTGATCATGTTGTTTTTACCAAAATTGTTCTTTTGATTTAAAAGACAAATTAATAAATGATTATGTTTACAATTTGCCTTGGTACAAGGTCAAAGAGCTTTTGAACTTGGGAACTCTGAAGTTTACTAACACAAGCATGCATAAAACGTTTTTGATAAGTTTTCACCTTTGTGAAAAGAATCCCTGTGATCTCATTGAAAGCCACTTTACACAACGTGATGACAAAGCAATGTGGGTAAGAACAATACACAGTTTTTAAAATGGTGTTTATGTTCTTTTTTTTATCTAATGAAAAATTAATAGTTAATAAATATACGAGCACTCAAACTAACGAGATGATACGTATTCCATTTCATGACCTTTTTTACTCACAACATGATTTAGAACTCGTTTCAGACTTTTCATGTCTCGCGAGAACTGAAAACGATAGAGTATCAAACGGAATAACGCTGAACCTTTAAATAGGTCCAGCCTTTGAACTTTGCTTTGACAAGAACAGTAAAACAAGTGTGTTTATATTGATTGTGATAAAAGAATAAAAGCCATATCGACTCCATAATTAACTAAAACAAATTACGTTTTTATCCGATGAAACGGTTTTGGACCAAACATGAAACTGCATTATTTACTCGAGTCGACAAGCGAGAGAGAGAAATAATAATGATATTCTAGGAATGCTACGTTGTGCTGATTATCTATCCTGTTCATCTACGATGGAATCGCATTTAGAAACCTGAGATATTTTACGAGACTTTTAAGCTTGATTTCCTCCACATAAATAGATGGTTATCCTTCACGACCTGGATCGAATGCTGTCCATCTTGATTTAACTGATTGGTTAGGTGCACAGACTGCGATTATGAATTTTATGAAAGAAAAACGCTACCCTGGGAGACATTTTTTTGCGTGTCTATTATGATAATGACGTAATCCACTTTTATTTTTCAAATTGAATTCTATCAATAGAACTGTTTATAGTTTAAAAATTGCTAATGTAATAGTATAGTGTACTTTTTAAAATGTTTTCTTCAATTCCATTCATCAACGACTTTTTCATTTTGATATTTATGTATGAATATTACACTTCTTCTTGGTATATTCTTGATGCTAGATTGCTAATACAGGTATGTAGCATCGTTTTTGGAAGTGGGGACCAGACTCATCCAAAAAATCTTGACAAGCTAAAAAAAAAAAGGAAAAAGGTTATACTTTCCAAAATCCTGAAAATCCTAATCCGGGGGTATACATTTAACTTCAATTTCACTGATTATTTCCTTATGTTCAATTCAATTTTTTTACATGGTCCCATAAAAGTGGAGGGGGGGGGGGCTCCATGTTAATTTAAGAAAATCTTTGCTGCGCAAAAAAAGTTGGAAAGGGGGGGGGGGGTCGGCAGCCCCCCCCCCCCCACCCCCCCCCCCCCCCCCCCCCCCCGATGCTACGTGCCTGTAATATGTTCACTGTTTTACATTTTTAACAATTTTGTTGCTGAAATCCCTATATATGTCTCGTAATGCAGAAATGTTTTATATTATATGTGTTTATTTGAGCACACAGTGCCGAATATCAGCGATACACATGTTGTATTACACAATTTCATAAATTCCTTTTTGAATTATGGTAGCGGACGAACGTTAAAACACAGTGGCCAAACCCGTTTTGACATTAATTTCAATGAAATTATTTATAAATTTATTAATGGTTACAATGAAATTGATGTCAAAACGGTTTTTGCCCCTGTGCGTTAAACGTTAACTCTAATGGCGTCTATAGACCATTAAAGATTACGGGTACAAAGTGTAATAATAGCGAACCTGGAGCAATTTATGTCACTATAGAGTAACGTCCCTGTATATAAACCTCAACAAAAAAAATTATTTCTATCACTTGAATTAAAACACTTGCACACACCGGGTGAAATTCCTCGAAACCCATTGACAACCCCCCAAAACGGGAGGGGGGAATTCCTTGAACCCCCCCCCCCCAAAAAAAAAGGGGGGGGAGGGAAACCCGTTGTAAAGGAATTTTACTGAACTGAAAAATTATCCCAATTGTTACGTGGGAATATAAGATTTCTAAAAAGAGGGTACATATTTTCTGTTTGCTTCAATACGCATTCCACACCTTTCAGTAGTTATTGAATTTACATCGTCCGCGATCATTCAATGCATTCCGATCTGGGTTTCTTTTTCTACAAAAGCATTCGACCTTTTCTAATCTCGTGAATTATCACAGCCGGGAATTAACGAGTTGACCCGCCCCATTCTTTAACTAGTACGCCACCTGTTGAGGCAAAACATTGTTGGAAGCCATGTTCATTTTGAATTCGCTCATTGTGAACATTGTGTTGATGAAATAAACAGGGCCCCACATTAAAAGTAGTTCTGTTCTGTCAGAGAATTCAATACCTGGGTTAGCATGCTCTCCTTGTATGGTAAATGAAATTCTCCCATTCGTTTTGGTGTCCCGTTCGTTTCGTTGCAAAAACATGTATTAAAATAATAAACTTATTAACTAAGGAAAAAAGAGAGCAAACTATATATTCATATAAATGGCTTGAGGGCGGCTTCATTTTTACCAACAAAGACTATAATTTGAACTCCCACGTAAAGCTACGAAAAAATCAAAACTTCAATGGCTATCATACAATTTCAAATTTTACACAGAATAATGCCAACAAATGATTTTCTAAACAAAATTTTGATCAAAGAATCCCCAGTCTGCTCATTCTGTTAAAGAGCACATGGGGCTATTAAGCATTTTTTGTATACCTAAATGTCGCACTGTTTTTCTTTTTTTTTTCCCTGTATATTCCAGCCGCCTGTTTTATTTTCTGATTTTTAAGGAATGATTTCTTTATTTCTTCCCAAATTTATATGAATGAGAATTGAGACAAAGCATGGAATATTATACTTTGGAAAACAGTATTATTTCATGATAAACTTAAAAGCTATTTTCTTGTATACATACTGAATAGCATCATTAGGAATTACAAAAATATACATCTTTTCAAAGTATTTTTGGTCTCCATGCAGTACAGATGAAAACCACTTTGATTTTTTTTTTGTTGGGTTCTTTGACCACAAGCATTTGATATCATGTTGATGTACTTTTGAAAACATGTTCGTCTGTCAAATAAGAGATTCTGAAGTTTGGTTTGCAAAAAAACTCGGGAGACATTTCTTGTCAGATATTATTTTTTTTTCTTGGGTGCGTTTGGCAGATACTATATTTCATAAAAACCGAACTACCGGTTAATATCAAAGGAAACGCAATATGGAATAACCCTCTGCAAGATACAGTTCTATTATATTCAATTTTTGCAAAATACATCATACGAATTTTTCTTTTGATTTGATAAATTTTCGGCTTCACCACATGTAAATATTTCTTGGCTTCGCCTGTTGTTTGCAGATAATTTGTCTAAAGTTTTTATAATTTTTTCGTCAAGTTTTGTAGGAGTTTCAAGGAATCTTCAAAGGAGAGGTTTATCGTTTTATGTCATAGAAAATGATTTTAAGTACTTAATACCTGCAAAAAACTAGGTGTGTGCGTTTGCATTGTAAGGATAGCAATAACTCTGTATCACCCATCTTTCCTTTGATCTTTATTTTGGTGTTCTGAAATCTGGAAGGTTTTTTTTTTTTATTAAAGACAAAGTCTGTGCATTTTTCATATCTCCCACTATTCACTGTCAGAATACAGAACATTTTGAAAATAATATATATGACTGTACATAATGATACTTCATGCAAGATAACAAATTCATCTTAAAATATTTTAGATATACATTGTATATGAAATTTTAAACATAAAATTCTGAGACAATTTTCCCCACTAACTATCGCATTGGTATGCACGGAAGTAAAATGTGAAATCATATTAAAAAAAAATCCGATTGAGTTTATTGTTCAATTTTTTCTTATTTTGCGTATGTTCAAATGCCAATCAATTTTTTAAAGAAAAGACGCATATTTGCAATAATGGTGACCTTTCTGAACTCGAGAACTCAGATCTACACTTCCGCTTTAACCCCGAATCTTTGTTGATAAAATGATATACTTTTAGCTTAAATGTGCAATAAAGGTACACGTTTGCAATGCTGTATATTTGTTTTATTTACCTCTGATAATAAAACAGCGGTTTGTTATCAATGTTCTTGATATTTCATAAATCTCTAGCAGCAATTGAGATAAGACATTTCCTCGTTAAATAACAGAAGATCTCGTTATATACCGAGTAACTCTAATTTTGTTTGGTGTTTTTTCCGCCAATTTTATCATGTTTTAGTTATTCTGGGTTTTTTTTTTTGTTTTTTGTGTTTTTTTTTTGGGGGGGGGTGTGTTTTTTGTTGTTTATTAAACATGTTTGTAACACCCTTTAACCAAATTCTGAACATTTTTGTCACAATATATACTAACGCGATATAATTGTAACAGTTCTTTGGGCAATCTTTATATAGCAATCGAGAAACTTTCGATCTGTGAAATTAAACTTTATATACGTAATGCAATGATGGTTTGCATCAATAACAAGATACCAGAATAAAAAATATAAAAAATAAATAAAAAGTTTTGGGATTGGACTCCCTGAATTCTTTTTTCTTTTCCAGTATACCGAGGTCATATATAGATCTTTTGAAAGTGTTTATATTACGTCGTGGTACATAGTTACATGTATATACATACATTTAATAACGTGTCATGCCAACTGAAAGACGCTCTGTCGTTGCGAGCGCTTCGATTCTAAAATGTCTATGCAACAACTCAATCGTAACTTTTCGGGCCTTTCCGGCAGGCTCGGAATATTCCGAGCCTGCCGGATAGGCCCGAGAAGTTGCGATTGTGCAACAACTGCATGATTAGGTCAAAGACTTTGTCATTGCTTTTCAAATCGATATATATATATATTTTTCAACAAATGATATGGTCCCGGCCATGCAACGTTTAATTCTTACATTTCTGGCATGTCTGAGTTTCCGCAATTTTATACCCCTACAGGCAGGAGAAGTGCATGTAATAAGTAGATATCTATACATACATGTATTTGTGTAAATGTCGATATTTTAGATATTTAGGAGGCTGGGTGGTCAACATATTAACCATCAGATCTACATAACATCAGGCCCTCTTAACTTTAGATGGGTCTAGTTTCGTTATATAAAGAAACATCACTGTATGTACAATTGCCAGGAGTGTCGAACATCAATTTAAAGTAAAGTCTTTTTTGTATATGGCATATGGTGACGGTTCAAATTGACCTGAATAAATTCGACAGGACGTTAAGCAGTAAACAATTGTCAATCTAAGTAGTTATTTTGAACTATAACTCTACCAAGATCTGATTTTATGGTCCTAGTTGAACTTGATGTTATCGGCTATTGGTCATTAATTATAATGTACTTTGATGATGCAACTTTTTTGTGTAGGTCAAAAGCATCGAATTGATTTTTAAAATGAACATTTCTTTTTTAATTCCATACTCCTACACGATCTGAAGAAAAAATGAGATCGCTTCAAACCTATTTTGTTCTCTCAATATCTATTTTAAAAGGTCAATGATCCAGTAAAGGATATTTTGAAAAATAGATCACTCAAGCTGCGAACAAAGAAATATTGAAATACTGTTACAAACCTCTTAATCTCTTTTCGTCTGACAAAATATCATACGTAAATGTCAGATTTATTTTTTGAAATTAAACATCCTTTAGCTTTAGCTAGAACTCATATATTTGGCCATGATGAAGCGATTTTTTTAGAAAAAAAAATTTGCGGTAGGACCCTTTCACGATAATTTCACAAAAATGTATCTCGATATCGACACAGATAAACTCGGACAAAAGAAAATTCACCGCCCCCATCTATATTAGTGTTTACTTATCTTGCTTATGTCAACAGCGCTCTCTCCGGAACATTTGTCTGAAGTTTCAATTTTCAATATTTAGCTAATATAAATATGAAATCCGCTCAATCAGGGTATTTACGGATTTTGCCGGGGCTTTTAACTTCAAACGGGGCTTATATTTGACTTAATGCATTACGCTGGAATTTTAATAAAAAAGAATGGGAGTAAATGTTATAAGTGTTGATTTACAAATGCTCTATCTCTTGCTTTCTTTCTTTCTTTCTTTCTTTCTCTCTATATCACTTTCTCTCCCCCTCTCTTTTTACAATAAAGAACATTTTACTCATGTTTAAAAACCAAAACAGTTGAAGTGGAAATATTTATAGAAAACGACAATAATAAATGATTTTTCAACAACGAAAGAAAAAAATTGTGTCCTAAAGAATTAAGAAATGTTGTGGTTTCAACTTTTATCTTAAAAAACCGTACCATTATTGTTGTTGAGCCGATCATTAATTTACGTGTTACAGAAACTATATGCATGTAATTTAATTTATTCTAAATCCACTTAATATGATGCCCTAAAATATTAATGTAACCATATAACGTTTTTTGCATTGTGGAGAAGGGGGTGGGGGGGGGGGCTAATTTAGTGAAGAACTAGCAAAACTGCACGCATTAATTCGCACGTCATTAGTTTTGGTGTCTGAGTTTGTTTGTACAAATTAATTGTCCCAGAACCACTAGTTTTGAAAAAAACCCTGAAATCGCACCTCGTAACCCTACTGCATTCATTATGTAACAGTGTATTTGTTTTCTCTGTTCGTTTACTTTTTTACCCCTTTTTCTTTTTTTATATTTTGCAGTCGGATAGAGTTCTCACTAACTAACCCCGGTTATTTATTTTTAATTGGCAGGAAAGACCTGTGGAACAAGCATTTGATTGACGAGGAGGGTCTTCTCTGCGTTTGCTGGTTTCCTTTCATGTGTGATGATCGCGCGCCGTGTTCAACACGAGAGTTATGCTTTCCTCGCCATCGCTTTTATGTTTTTCTAATCTGGTGTTTCCATTCCATTGCAGTTATCGACAGAAATACACCTTTCGATACAGTATCTAACGTTTTATGTTTTTAGGTAAAAAATGTAAATATTGTGCGGTATTTTTTCCCGTCTTTTTTTTTTTGCGTTGGACGCCAAATGTAAAGCCATAATGCACGGGGCTCGCATTTTTTGGTGTATGGAACAGATCAGCGACAATTAGATTCTATGAATAGAAATTTCTATAGAAAGAGTCACTTAGAGTTCCCTGTCTCCAGATTTTGCCATTAACGACAGGTTGCAACATCTGATGATATGTTCAGAGAGTCTCGGCAATGTTTTGCATTTCAGTCTGCCTGTTTCGCCATGTATTTTACCTTCTTTTTTTATTCATAAAAAGAAATCAATTGTTCATTTAATATCACTTAAAACAATTATTGATATAGTTTCATACCTGTTTTTTTTTTTAGTGTTTTTCAGTTCAGTTGCAATCCATATAATAATGACAGGGTAATCTGATCAAATGATGTTGAAAAAATTCGATCATAATTCAAGGCTGTCGTCTCTATCAAGTTAATAATGTGTTAGATTCTTAAAATTGATCATATATCTTAAATCTATACTCATATATTTGTAATATATCATACATGCGGCGTTCACAAATCGTAACAGCTATTAAATTGTTTGCAATGATATATTAAATTGACCCAAACCTTAATTTGGTTTAAATAATTTGCTAAAACATGTTCACGACACACTGTTGACATCTTTGATATTCAAGCGATGCAAATATGAAGCAGTACTGTATGAATTCGAACTCCTTTACATTGCTAGCGCCCCTAGCTTCAAAGCTTTTTTTTTCTCTATTCTACTCGCTTTTTAATCCGAACACACACTGATGTATGTATATAAACAGGCCCCTAATACATAAATCTACACCCATGTAGTTTAAAGACTTTCATTCGAAATCAAGGAGCAAAGTCTGTCATCGATCCGTTCAGAGGGCATCCGAAGATCAGAGAGAGCACCGTCTCAGCCAATCGTCTGGAAGCTCTGAGATTTGATTCGTTTTCATTGGTTATGAAGAATGTCCGAAAAGGTCGAGAAAGGTCGCGTTCGTTGTGGTTGGATTTCCTTGCAATCTGAGTGGAGCAATGTGATTTTGATTTAAAGCCCCCGGTGTTGTATTAACTGCGATTATAAGACCAGCGGTTTACGTATTTTATCAATGAGCCAACACATTGTAGTTTTCTCTCTACTAGGGAATTTTTTAGACAGGGTATTGCAGCGCTAAAGAGTCTTCGGAGAAGATTGCTCTATACTGAATATGATCGTTCAATGCTTAATGTAAACGAGGTATTTGGATATCTAACGCCTGTGAATGTTACCTTGGTGTGACTATGTCGTTCGAAATTCAAAGTTCAGGCTGAGGACATTCTTTTCGCCGTCAAGATATGAAAACTGGACTCGAACGTGAAATTTGCTCTCTTGAATGTTTGCAAACTTTACACGAATACGCTGAAATGTGAAATACTCAAGAAGAAAAGTTTGTTTTTTCAAAGTTCACAATTACGATACAATGCGGTCGATAAGAAATACTGTTTTGTTTTCTTCCTCAATAACACTTTTGAAAATCTTGCACGTTGTGGGTCTTGTACCGTATATAACAGACAACAGTTCAGAGCGACTGAATTTGGACGACGGAAAGTGGGTGGGGGCGGTAACCGCCCGTGAGACTTTGTGGGCAGAGGCCGCGTACGCGCACGTGAAGAAATTGAACTGTAGTGACATCTTTTTTACTTCTTCGAAAGAGTGTCAACGTTTGATGCTTGTTCATAAGAGCTCGTATATCGTGCACGTGGCCCCGTTTTCGCCCCAGGGGGAGTACGACGTGATTTTGCCGGATGAAAAGCTTACAAGGAGGAACACCCACGAGGGGGTGCTGGTTTTCGATCCCTACCCCCATGCGAACTTTGGACATCTAGTTATTGTATTTGTGGTAGATGTAAGAAGCAAATTTAAGTGTGAGCATAAAAAGGGAATCTATATCGGTAAGTTTCTTTTTTCTTCCCTGTCCCACCTTTAAATATTGTTACTTTTACATCTGTCTTCTGTGTATTTTACTTCTGAGCAATGCATATATATAAATGCTGATAAGTTTCTTGTATATGTGTCTTATATAAAGGTACGGACTTTTAATTCGGGAGAGAATTATGTCAACGCAATCTATCGATAGACTATTTGTTTTGGACTTGTATTTTATCATTTGCAAATACATACACCCCATTACTTTGATCGTATTCGTCAAAAGCAAAGCTGACTGTTATTTTCAGAAGATTCCATACATACCAGTGTAATGATTTTTGTTATTATAAATACCATACTTCTTAAAATTATGACCAATATACACGTGGTACTCATATAAATACAAATACACAATGTATACTCGGTGCGCTATTAAAAACAATATCCAGCTGTATCCAGCTAGTAAACATCACTGTTTTATTTGAAAATTTAGCCGATCAATTTGTGTTTTCATGTCATTCGGTAAATGGACATCATTTTAATCTTCTTAAACAATACACAACAACAACAACAAGAAGCTTTTCATTATTTGAATCAGTAAATGCCATTAATTTAACCCTCACAGATAATACGCAATAATAGATATTCCATTTCTTCAAAATCCCCCCCCCCCCAAAAAAAAAAACCAACTGTAGCAAAACACTCTTATCAACTGTACTTAAAGAAACTATAACAGCGTGTGATTTTTACCGATCATATAGTTTATATATAGTAATAAATTAAATTATTTCTTTTTTAAAAAATATTCTACAGTGCCCCTATTTTTCTACTTCTCATTATAAAATATCGATTGGGCTATTTGTTTCAGCATTGAACCCTCTTCATTAATGACGAAACAAAATAAAAGACACAAGTTCCTCATAATGTGTATTGATATACGGTTCATGTAGCTCATGCATCCAATTTTGAACGATGTTGATTTAAATCCAAGAAGTTTTTATTAAACATGTTATAAAAACATTCACGTCTTTAATGAGACACGCATACAATCAACTAAATGAGATTTTTTGAATCAAAAGTAAAACTTTTTTGACAAGATCATATCATATAAATTTAGTACCTGCTTTGTTATGTGAACTATAAATAAAATAACCTCTTTCGGCAATGGCCCAGAAGGTAATTAATGATGAATTCTGTCTGTCTGTCTGCCTGCCTACTTGTTTGTCTGTCTGCGTATCTCTCTGTCAAGTATTCTTCTCTCTTCCCATCTGTCTATCTCTTACTTTCTCTCTCTCTCTCTTCCAAAAATTCTGTAGAACGGTTTAAAGTGATTGCTCCTTGAGACCAGTCGTTAACAAATTGTGTGGTAAATATATGTGTGTGGGAAATTGATTTGAAATAATAACAACATTAAAACGAAAAATAAAACGGAGGAATCAAAAAAGAAATAATTCCGCTTCCATGTTCCTTTAAGCTTTATAAAGTCTTTTGATTCGCAATGGCAGATGATTACTTCGAATATAAATCCTTTGGCGCCATGATAAAAAAGAAAAAAGCATATCGCGTTTCCATTGATCAATAAAACAAATTAAAATCAATCAAACTTATTTTATTAAAAGTTTACAAAGAATCTCGCACCCACCATTTCGATATCAAAGCCGTGTTCACGCTTTCCTGACATCCGTATTAGCCTCTTCGCACCAATTTTAAATTTTGGGGTTTGATCGCGTTTGATATCTATATCATAAAGTTTAAAAATTACTTGGGCAAAAAACTCGACAATAAATCATAACGTTTCATCTTTTAAGAACATAAACGTTTCAGGAGATTATATGAACCATTTAGCGCTATTAACTTAAACAACATAACTGCGGTTCGCCGAGTTTTTACAGAGGGCGTACCTTGTAATTATGCCTGTTATTGTTTAATTCACCATACACTATATAATTAGGAAGATATTGCAAGCATTTCAAACCAGAAAAAAAATGAGCCTGCGCACACGGTAGATCAAGAGAAAATATTGCTAGTTTGTCATTAAACCTTTTACATGCTTTTCATAGTGAAAACTAATAGAGTACTACAGTGTAATATTGAATTCCGGTAAAATAAATAAACTATTATCTATTTTCGTATGTTCTTCAACCCCCCCCCCCCCGTTCCCCTCTCTGAAAACCCAAACCACCATTTTTGTATCATTTATTAAATGACAATTAAATCTCTCTCTCTCTCTCTCTCTCTCTCTCTCTCTCTCTCTCTCTCTCTCTCTCTCTCTCTCTCTCTCTGTTTACGACGGACCCCCCGACTTCAGCAGACAGCAGACTGTTGCGGTGATGGGAGTGTTGATGACTCTGCTGTAGGTATCATAAGAGGAAACTTATCACCAGCGGTCTGGCTCTATCTGATAGAACCCTGCTTACCCTCTCTATGAAGTACAAATAAAAACTAAAGACGCTAAGTTGGAACTTTGTGATTATTTGTACACCAATTCCGACCACTTTAAACTTTTTAAACTACCCCACCCACCCACTCATCCACACACACACACACACACCCAAATCTCAACCCATTAATGATATATATTTAATCAAGTTTTTTTCTCATGTACTTTTGTATTATAGTTCACAAGCGTTGGAATGAAATTCGATTTTGTTGAAAGCAGGCAGAAGGAGGAGGTGACTCCTCTCCCAAAATATCCGACAATTCTTCTCCCTTTTTACCATCTTCTTTTGATTTTGACCATACAAATTAATAAATACATGTAATATTTAAAAGAATTAGAGATAGGCAATGCCTCTATATCAAAAATTATACATAAATCAGGGTCGTATTTTCTATAGGTCGTTTTTGTGTTTGAAAAGATGTATTGAAACTTTTCCAAACAGAGCTTTTTTTAAAGAATGTCAATATAATGCAAATACCTCTGCATTTAATTGTACAAGTCCTGATTATCTCGCACTTGATTGTACCATGACCCATTATATGCCTGAAAGAGAAGGAAACCAGAGACTTCATTGATAATTCTGGACCGCTTTCTTTCCGTGGAAATTTACGCCTTGGCCCTTTGACACACTATCATTGCAAGTTCAGCGATTTTTGCTATGTACGAGGCCTGTTTACAACTCATAATCAGCCCGTGTTCAAAGTTTAGAGCACAGAAATTAGACTTAAGATCTCTCTCTCTCTCTCTCTCTCTCTCTCTCTCTCTCTCTCTCTCTCTCTCTCTCTCTCTCTCTCTGGTAAATTGCGTCACTGTTCTGTTCTCTCTGGCGTTTTTTTTTTTGCTCTTTTCATACACTATTCACTTAGGAAACTTGATTCGACCAAAACATGATAAGTTTGATTAAGCAATACTTTCATCAGTTACATGCCACGCGCGTGCGTAAATATAACTCCCACCTATGTACGTGCATGCTTCTTGCTGTGTAAAAAAGATGGAGTATGTATGGGAAGTGACATGGTATGTTGCAGATCAAAAGATGCTGTTAAATGATTCGGCATGCGCAGATTCCGCTTGTCGTCAGGTAAATCATACATAGCCAGAGTATTTATTTTTAAACAGTACAAACAATACCTTCAAAAGACATCAGTCACGAGGTATTTCTTTCTCCTCTTACTATACAAAATACATATGCGTGTTTTGCATGCACGAATTATAAATTACAGTATCTATCAATTCAACTCTGCATATCAGATGATTGAGCGGGGGGGGGGGGGGGGGGGGGGGGGGGGGGCAAATGTTTATAAAAATATTTGTAATGACAACTACATGGCTAAATGAATATGATTAATATTCCGACTTCCAATATTATAGTTTAGTAAACGTCATCCAATGTAAATATATCTGTACGTTCCAAATAAAATAAACAACACATGGTACATGTATATATTTTATTTACTACAGTTACATGCACCGTGGTTTTGTATTGCATGTAGTTGTGTAAATATTGCACGAACCTTGTATATCGGTAATATCTCAGATGTATAATTTTTATTTTTAAACTAAAGTTATATATTTTTAATTAACGGAAATTGACGTCACATGAACATTAATTAAAAAAAAAAAAAAACCAATCGTTAAACAATAGAGAAATACGATTGCATTTTTCTTCCTGTAAACAATGCCGAAATGGAGTAATATAATGATATCAAACAAGTCAACCCCTTGTCTCCCTTATTCAAACGTAAGTCCCCCCCCCCCCCCCGGCCGTTCCCTCACCCCCTACTTTCCTTGCTTTCTCTTAGTTTTGCATTTTCAGTCTTGATCTTATGATAGTAAATCTTTTAGAATAGATCTACGCTTCAAACGCTGGAAATTTCTGAGGTATATGTTTTAACTATCTTTTGAAATTTGAAATTTAGCTATGTCATTCCTCAGCATCTCAAAAAAAAAATGTCACCGTTAAACGCAACTCTCACATCTAATACACAGATTAATAGGGTGAAAACAGCGCGCAATCAAAGAATAGTTAATCCCTCATTAATTAAACACTCGACAATTTCACTCTTTTTTCTACGATATACGACTTAACCAGTGACAAAGTAACAGAGATAACACCGAATTAATCTTAAGGTTGCTAACTGTTCGCCGAAATCAATGCGCCCGGCGGTGTCTTTGAAGTTCTTTGTAGTCTGTAAATATACATCAAGGCATCAAGGGTACCTTATATTCCCCTTTTTTTTCTAGAGGCATTCTCAAATATTGAATTTGACAACTTTTTTTTACCGTAAGTTCATCGCAGTATGGCTAATCCTATTTTGTCCGTCAAAGAGTTATCAAAAGAACGAGGAATTAACTTTGCGGCTAAGCTCTACATCGAAGATCAACTAGTAAATTGGATAACTTACTCATCAAAGCTCCTTGGGATCAAACTTTGTTAATTACGTGATTATTTAGTTTAGAATACTTTCGTTCCGTAATAAAAACTTTGCGTAAATCTTAATTTGTCCTCTGTCGGAAACATCAAAGAGAGCCGCCATATTGATCAGCAAGCGGCGGATTATCGCCAGCCCTTATTTTGCCACCGCTAAGTTTGTTCTTTTTCAAATCGCCTCGCTAAAACCTTTACTTTTAAACACGGTTTTGAACTTACGAATTAACAAGGCAAAGTGACAGATGAAAGAGATTTAAGGACTCTCTCTCTCTCTCTCTCTCTCTCTCTCTCTCTCTCTCTCCAGCAATTGATCCTTCAAAACTTTTTGTCACGTTATCGAAGTTAAGTCGATGAAATTTTCGTTCCAATTTAGAGTCCACCAAAGCAAATTGATTGGTATTACTTTTCCATATACATGTAAGTATCGTTATACATACATGTATTTCATAAAAGTTATAAATAGGGACTGGTCTTATCATGTATGTTAAATGATTTGCTTTTACGTGATCGGAGTTGCGGATTAAGAGAATAAATTAGAATTAATTGATGCTATATTTTTGCGACCCTTGTACAATGTACTCATTTGGCGTACTATTTCACATCAGGTTTTAAGAAATTATAGTTATATTCTCTACCACTTCAGTCAGTTTGAAGTCATATTTCTTGCGACGTTGCATATTACAGACGCCATTGAAACGTTAGAAGATCTGTCTGATGCCTATGAAACCTTATCCTAAATCCCAATTTTATCCGAATTTCATATTTTTAAAGAATGTGAAAATGATAGCATTTGTTTGTAAAGTCATTGTCCATTTAAAGAATCAGACAAGGTTTTCATTCACACTTTGAAATAATATAGTGCAATTCATCATAGGTACACTTATAGTATCTCATAAAACATGATCTGATAGTAATTTGCTATTATTTGCTGATTTATTACACAGATTCGACACGAGATTGTTTGACGTTCGCCATGAAAAAGAGATGTAGAAACGCCATTAAACGAAACAGTAAGCGGAAACACTGGGCGCGGCGCTGTGAAATCAACTTCCTTCCGGTTGTGCACGTTCGGAAGTCCTCTAAATCACAGAGGAAAGAAAAAAAGTATAACTATCTAAAGTGTTGGAAAGGAATAGAAGGTTTCGGACAATGCCCGGAACTGAGGCCAGAGAACGAAACTAAAGACCTTATTTGTAACCCTATTCGTGATAATACAAAACGGTGTTCAACCACCCATGAAACAGTTCACACGAGCTGCAGGGTGTTCGAAATTTGTGACCAAGCTGTGATGTTGTCAGGCGGTTGGAACCGCGAGACGTCGGGTGTCCGATTCAAACGGAATTTAGCGGAATTTTACGTCATGCTACGAAACTACGGCTTCAAGAAGCGAAATATAAAAATGTTCTACGCCAATGGAGCCTCTAACTTTCACAGTAAGTCTGTAATTGTAAGCTTTTGTCATTATTTTTTTAGTAAATTTAGTTAAATTTTAAGGCCAGTCATATATATTCAGCACTATAAACATAACCCGCACGTAACAATAATGAAATGACACCATATTAATGAATAGGATGTTAATAAGCAAGTCTCGGGACTTTTCGGCAGAGATCGTTGTTTTCCGTTTGTAGAAATGGTAGAAATGGCATGAGATGTTGCGATTGGACGTTTGTTTTTCAGGGGTATTGGATGATTTGTGTTTGATAAACAAACTTATTTCTTACTAAAGTAACATGGATTCAAATTACATTCTTATATCAATAACATAAGCTTTTGTTGCTTACCACTTTAATTTACGTAACATATGAGATTTGTCTAGCTGCATTTTTATCTTATATTTAAAGCCCCCCCCCCCCCCCCCCCCCCCCATAGAGTGTAAATCCATTGGCGTAAATAAAAATGTGCACATTAAGTTTTAGAGCTTATCGCCCAGTCGTAGTAGTATGAACTCTCTTCAAAGACATCATAGGACAATTCTGCTTGGTCTGCCCTAATGACAATCCGAGGAATAAATGTGTATTGACAATCGTAAAAGTACAGGCCAGGTAACGAACAAATGGTGGAGACTTCAAAAGAAACTTTTGTATAAGAAGTGGATCATTTTAACGTTATGAGCCACGCCTATCCAATGCCTGTTTATTTTATCTCTTCCCTCTCTTCAAAAGCGATTGTCTGCAAGCTACCAATTGAGCAAATCGTTTTAAGATTTAATTTATTGTTACCGATTTCAAGGTCAAAAAGGTGAAGGACACTTTAAGTGTTCTGACGTCAGCGCAGTTCAAAAGAGTGTCAATATTACGTCAGAAATGAACAAAATTCCTTTGTTTTTCTGCATGGATAAAAGTAAACAATCCTGTGAAACGTTCAGTGTTAAGCGTTCTCCACCGTATGAGAAGCCATCACGGTTATTTACTCTTCTGTCTTTGAATGTTACATAACAGTCTGATAATACACTGGTACCGTCCATGTTTGTTATAGATAGGCTCCAATCGGACAGGTGCCAATAAAAATATGTAAATTATTGTCATACATTTGCAAAACTAATGAAACTCAAACAAGCGCAATAGGGGGAAAACTGTCAATTTGTGCAGGTGCTCGCGTAAGCAGAATGAGATTTAATTTAGTATTTCTCTTCCTTTCCACAATCAAATCATTGGACGATATTGATTACCAAATGCAAATGCAATACATGGTCCCTCAGATACCTGACTTTTTTGTTTTCAGTTGTCTGGTAATGAAAAAGAAAATGCTAGAATGAATACACATGATAGGTAAACTATGAACTATGCCACTTGTCTACGTAAAGTATAACAAGTTGAAACCTCGTGTACTATATACAGGGTTATTTTCGCCCCGTGTTATTTTCGCCCTTTTACAATTGCAAACGGTTTCACACCGTCTTCTTTTCGCCCAGATGCAGATGTATTAAAGAGATATTGTTTGCTGTATTGAATTCGACCATTCTGACAACGAGGGCGAAAGGGACGAAAATGAAAAGGGGGGGGGGGGGGGGCGAACATTTCCCTGTATACAGTATATATATTATAAAGACGTTTTCGATGCTTAACGTCCGAGCAAGTCTTTCTAGTCTTGTTTCTGTCATTTTCGACTTCGATGTCTACAGATGAACGGAGAAACGCATTTGGTTGAACGAATATTTTACTATCACCAAAACAGTGATGTTGTATTGAGAGAGAGTCGGGCATATCAAAAGATGCCAAGTCCTGTTGATGATTTTATAAAGCCTTTTAGATAAATCTTGCAATGATCTTAACATAATCCAAAATTCGTAATATGAGGACCTCGTTGTTTGACGTTTCATCATGAAATCTTAACACCTTCACTCTTATTGACTCATTTCAGTGTTGTTTTATTTCCCTTCTAGAGTATTTTACTCATATTTGAAACGCCACTAGTATTGGGGATATTGGTGAATTTATTTTATCTTACCGTAATAAGGTTGTCTCGTACGAAATCACGATAACTTTGGAATATTCTTTCTTAACTTTGTGATAAAGGAGCTATTTCCTATACTTATTCTGAGACATGCCGTGCATTCAGTAGACGGTAACACTCACCAAGCAATCAAGGGTTTTATAAACGAAACCAAAAATCTCCCCCCGATGACAGCCAAAATCGCCACATACAATCAAAATGTGAAGGCGTCTTGCGATATGGCGGTAAACCGAAGGATTTGGTTTCTTTAACGCGCTTCTTGTATTGCACTTCGCAATCTTCTATGAACCCGTAAGCAGAGTTCAGGTACATTGTACATTTCTAATTAACCTGGGCGTATTCAGTGCGATGGAATCCAGGAAACATGAGCCGCATTGGGCGCAGTACCTTAATCCCCCTTTGCACTCATTAGTCAGTCAGTGCTTGTGCAAGCGTTGCTTTGGAATCACATGATTGTACATTATTTTTTTTAATGTCTTTTTATGGTGTTTTTCTGGTAACTGGTCATTACTAGATGTTGGTGCTTCAAATTAGTGGGTTTTTAAACATAACTCCAAAAGCCAACTGTAGATTAATAAATTATTACAGATGATATTTTGAAACAGAACACTCAGAAACACGAGTCGTGGAATGATCTTGAATAATGTTAACTTTTACAAAAAATTTACTGAAGTATACAATTAGGAACCTGTAAAAAAGCAATATTAAAAAAAACGAAAATCGTTTTGCTATTCTGTCTTTTCTCGAATTTGATAAGTTGATGCATACCAGTTACTTTACATCATTTTATGCTGAAATAAAACAATTCAATAAGCTTTAATTATCTTTGTTTATAGTCTTTTCTGTAATTTTTTGTAGTTCCCGGTGAGCATGCGCATCAGGTACATCCGGCGGCCATGAAGTATGCCTTCCGCTATCACGTACAGAAGCTTTGCCGCGTTCCCCATTGCGTCAATTCCTTGGTGTTGTACCTTAATAGTCCCGCTAAAAACGACGGTACTAGCCTACTGTGGGACCTCGATGAGGACGGAATCGTAAGTATTGATTGATTGATTGATTGATTGAATAGATCGATTGATTGATTGAATCGATCGATTGATTGATTGAATCGATCGATCGATCGATTGATTGACTGCTTGCTTGCCTGCTTAATTAATTGATTGAATGATTGACTTACCGACTTACTGATTAATAATGACCTTGTTTATTGATAGAATACAGCAGACTGAAGATAAAATTATACTTAATGTGACAATTTTCATATTTTGTTCGAATTTTTAAAGATTGAGTTGCATTTATTTAGTATGGAACAATATAATGAAAGAGGTGAACTTCAGACCAACATTTTTTCATAGTCTTTGTTAACCCAAAATCTTAGATATAGTCATTTAAAATGTTTATATCATTTTTATAATCATGTAATTACTATGAACCCTGTGTGACCCGATGATATTTGACCTGACAGAAGAATTTTGAAATAGAATTTTAAACAAATATTTGATAAAAATGGAAAAAAGCAATACTGTAACAAATAATTTAAATGAATTACAGGACTGTTAAATTAAATTAAATGGGACATAATTCTACCCCACCAACCTTCAAAACAAGTTAAGAGATGACCCCAACTTCTGTGCTTACTTGTATATGTAATGCTAACTTTTGGAATGTACGGGCCGAGGTCAAAGGGACAATGACCTCCAAATTTCTAACTTGGCCTATATAGTGAACGATATTTAATATTTCAAAACGCATATACTAGTATCACATGACTGTTATTTTATGTACATGCGGTACATTTTTAAAATGTGAACAGGTTTAAATATTTTGCTTACGGATGATATATTGGGAAATATTTTATAGTCAAAGTGTTGTCTCTATGTTCAACTTCTTGTGTTAAAGATTTTGTCGCGGAAGCGGAAGACCAAACTCTCTCTCTCTCTCTCTCTCTCTCTCTCTCTCTCTCTCTCTCTCTCTCTCTCTCTCTCTCTCTCTCTCTCTCTCCTCTCTCTCTCACTCTCTCTCTCTCTCTCTCTCTCTCTCTCTCTCTCTCTCTCTCTCTCTCTCTTATGTTTTGGGATTTTTTTTTTATCCAGCTCATTTTAGACGGTAGGAAAAATCACCAACGTGTTGAATACACATTACATAACGTGTTGACAACATTATCCTCCAGACGCAGACAATCTTTTGAAGTTTGATAAAGATTACAGGGGTAAACTGAATTGCTTAAAAGAGCATGACATTTCGCATTGCTGTGTAATTTTCTGCGGATTGATTGATGTTTATCAATATTGGAATTGAAGAAGCAAGCTTCTGTACACATATCTATATGAGTCAAAACCATGATATTGGGAAGGTACACGTCTAAGATTAGGTTAGACGCTCGTTATTAACTCTGTTATCTTTCAGTGCATTCCGGGTTTTTTTTTAAATCTAATTTCATATTACACCTATAACGTATGTTAAAACACTGGTTTTTAGAAATAACGCTCTCTTAATTATATCGAAAAACTCGCAATAATCTCATAATTTGTTTACATTACACGTAATAAGGCTTAGCATTTATTGAACTTTGAAAACACGATAAGCTTAGGAAGATATGATTGATATGTAAACACATAGAAATATGTAAAGTATTTACCGCTTGTCATGGTTAACTGAAAAGAAAACCGAGCTAAAGAATTTTTTTTGAATGGGAAATAAAGTTATCTCTTTATCGGTACACAAAGAAAACCATGATAAAAATCTCTCCTTACCAGATACAATAATATAACTAACTTGGAATAAATGGACCTTAATCTATAGATAATTAGAATACTAGTAATCTGTAAAATATTTTCAATATGCAGATAAAGCTGTCTGAGTTATCAAGATCAATATTTGGTGGTCTTTTTGAAATTAATTTATTTGTTCGCTGCATTCTGCATTCAGCATCTAACTAATGTTTTAGATTTGGCTTGCATGTATTATTGAAAACATGAAGATAAATTTAGATATTATGATGTTTACATTTTTTAACTATTTATAAGTTCCAGATGAACAGCGGCATAACATAGCTTTGTGACGTCATTTTGTCTCTCAGGAAATCTATATAAACTTAAAATTTGATAGTATACTGTAAACAAACTTTTATTCGCGGCGACTTTATTTCGCGATTTCCTGGAGATAAACTGGTTCACGACGACTAATTTTCGCGACCAAGCCTTATCTAGACCCATGTTGTGATAGGAATCAAACGACAAGGGCTAGTTCGCAGCGAGAAATATTTGCGACAACAAGGCTCGCGAAAATATCTCGCACACGAAATATAAGTTGGTTTACAGTATTTATTTATATTGTTTCATCCCACAGGCTGACAATTCCGAGGAGTATACGATAAGGGAGCTGAAAGAGGATTTGGAGCTGTGTGCCGCTAACTACGTCCATTTGGTGGTAGACCAAAGTTTCTCGGGCGACATTGCAGACGCTTTCAAGAACTCGAAACGTCATCGCAACGTCATCGTTTTCGCCAGCGGCGACAATAATGAATATGCATACAATGACGAGTACTCACGTCACTGGACGAGGTCAAACCACACGTTTGACTGCACGTGGGACATTCATGAGGTCAGTTCTAGAATTTAATTATCAAATTGTTAAATCAATTATATAAAAAAGTATATGGTTAAATCGCATTATGTAACTTTTTTTCGATAATGTCAACGGCTGTTCACTCTCCCACCCCTCCCCAATTCTTTTGAAAGAAAATAAAAATTTCAAGAAAACCAATCAACGCGTTAAAAGATGCACCTATAATAAAGGAAACTGGATGATGATTAATTAAATTAACTCATCATACTTACCTCTTTTTTTTTTTTTCTTAATCCATAAGCTTTTGGTTATTAAAAATTCCAAAGATATTTCAGCTCTAAAATTTGGATGAATATTTTCTTATAACTTTTTAAAAAGCTCTTTTTCTCATGGAGATTAAAACAGTAAAAAAATTGCCATAACAATACATGGAGAGGGTGGTTATAAATTACATTTATTGATATATTCTATATATTTATCAAAATCTAGAAAATTTTGTATGTATACGTAGTTGTGCAAAATAAGAACTTTGCCGCAAGCAAAGAGCCAAAGCTGTAATGCATGTACAGATTTAAAGTACACACGCACTATTTTCTTATCTATCTGAAATCACTTTCATATGATTAGCAGTTATTTATTAAACAAAATGCGCAGGGAATTTTTCGAATTATCAAGATTCATATCACGATAATAATTATGTTGTATAGTGCTTGATCGTAAATGTTTCTTGCGTGCAATTGGTATCAATATTTTTTTTCTGTATGTCAATCTTTTCTCCTGTATTTTTCTGATAAAAAGAAGATTTTATTGTCAATTCTGAAAAGTATCAGTCATCGATCCTCGAGCAACCGTTTGTATTAAATTCTTTTACATGTGGAATCATGAAAGAAGGTTACCACAAAGGAATATCTGTCGAACCACCTTATCTCTTTTCATCATCTTATTAAATATTGCGATCTTAACGCACGCCATTTTATTTTTGCTAAGTGGCCCTTATGATGACAGATAATCTAGAAAAGACATGCAAGCCGCGAAAACAGGTCCAAGATATTTAATAATGATAGAACGACATCAAAGAGAAAAATTGGAATCTAAAAGGAGAGAATTGCTGGCATATTGGACTATGAAAGTCTGTCGAGGGTGATCAACATCGCGTGCTTGAACCACGCTTACGTAAAACGAATCGGACCTTGAGGGCAGCGAGCGTCAGGCGCGGACGACATTGCGATTACAATATCTAAACAGTTCAAACCGACGCACTGATACAAGGCCAAGGGAGCGAGGTTGAGATTTCCAAACATAGCCCTGTTTTTTTTCTGTCACGGCTTCCATGCTCGTTACAAAGGCCTCTATGCCTCTTAATTTCACAGTAAACAGGTTAAAGGAGAAAAAAATACTCATAAAAAATTACAATCTATTGATGACGCTTTTAGGTAAAATTAGTCGATGCGAAATTAGAATTTGATCAATCTTTTGTCCAGATTTGAAATTTGATCAAATTAAAATGACAAAAAACTCGAAGGAATGCGCCAAGTCTTCATTCATGAGGACTTTTAAATTTTTTTTCTACTTCAAAAAATGAAAACCTAATTAACTGCACCCTGTGAAAACATGGAGCCTCGCTATCGTAGCACGCAAAAGTTTTTGATTGATGGGTAAACACTTTCAGGTATTTAGTAGAACCCGCCGACCTCTCGAAGAACGTGGTTTTGTGGTATTTCATTGATAACGATCTTTTATCACAATTTGTTTTGGTGGCCAGAATAGAGAGTAATGATAAAGAGAGCCAAGGAAATATATGTTTCTCTGACGTTATAAGCTTCCATTCATAATTTTAATCCCTTTTTGTCACGCCTTCTTCGCTCACGAGGAAAGCACTGGTCCATTTTATTAAGTTTAAAAGTTTAAGCACATCTTAAAAAAAAATCAAGATTAAAGCTTGAGATTTTTTTTTTCATTTATGGAAAAAAGTGTATGGTTTAGAACAGATTTTGGTTCTATGGATATCTTTGTTTAACTCAAATTATGAAACGAAATTTAAATAAAAAGCGTTGTTCTCTTTTTCTTTACAGAAAGACCAATTGGATATGTTGAAACAAACTTTCATTACAATTACATGTTTGATTGATTTTGTTACGTAGTTTAATTTATTTGACATTTGAAGGTTAACGTTAAGAAAATCTTTTTTTTCGATCAAAACTAATTGGGGTTTTCCAAAATTAGATTTTTGCAAGATGATTATGTTTAGTCATTTAATTGTTATATTTATAAACAAAAAAAATAAATCAATTAAAAGCCAGCTTTATAACTTATAACTACTACACCAAAAACTCCTGCTTGCGTATGCGCGTATTTCCTGCACACATAATTTTGCTGTTTTTACAACACTCAAAAAGAAAAAAATCAGAGATGAATATTTTTGGGAACTTGTTCGTCATAATAACGTAAGAAAAATTACTTACACCTTAAAAAAATTAGAAATTGTATGTAAATGTTAACTAATCACACCCCCCCCCCCCAAAAAAAAAATCAAAAAGAGAAAAAAAAAAGAAAATAAAATAAGGAAAGAACAAAAACATAATACCAGATTCATACGTGCTGCTGATAATACAGCCAGCATCCGGTGACGAGAATTTTAAAAAAAAAAAAATCTCAGAGCCCGCTATTGTACATCTGCATCTTGCTTTATCTGATAACAAGAGGCGGTAGAGGACCACGTGTAAATTACACACGGGTCAGAGGTCAGATTAACTGGAGGTCTGGTGAAATTGTTGATCCAGACAGATAGAGTGTTTTCGGTTTGTATACCCATTGTTAAAACACAATCGGCATGCAATTAGTTTAACATTTCATTTCAAGAAATTTCAATCGTTTATACCGCAATTGGCTATAAAAATAATTGTTCTGCATTTTTTTTTAACTGATAGCAAAACCAGATTGTGTTGTGTTCGCTTTTATTGCTGTAATATGATGTCAAAAACAATTTTGAACGAATCATTGCCATGTTGTGAATTTTGAATTCGGTGGGTCCAAGGGTGTAAATACAAAAAAAATCAACATGAAAACTTTACATCTTAGCAGTAAATTCAAAATTTGAGACATGACAGTACTTCACAGTGCCCGTTTGTATTGCTCTGAAGTTCGAAGAATAGTTGTTTACTTCGAGAGTAAGTTTAACTAACTCGTCAGAATGCCCTCTATATTATAAGGGGAAAAAAAGATGGTTCATTCGATATATTTTCATTTAATAGAAAATTATTTTTATCTTTTCTCACTAACAATATTTCAATATGTTCGCTAATTAACGTTAACTTCATTTAAAAACGCAAAATCATATCTCTCTCTCTCTCTCTCTCTCTCTCTCTCTCTCTCTCTCTCTCTCTCTCTCCAGAATATCCATTTCAAGGTACATTTAGCAGACAATTTTTAGTTTAACGATCATTTAATTTAGAAAACAGATGTATTCTTTTTTGTCATGCAAGTATAGTAGCTGTTATGTATATATCTACAACAACAAAAAAAAAAATAATAAAAAAAGACTCTTTGCACACGTGTCCGTATCTAAGACCGTTTAGATCCTTGAGCATGTTTTTTCGGGTCCACCGGAAACACGTAATAAGCCTATGACGTATGAGGTCTTTTTTTTTATTCTAAGCAAAAATCCAGAGCTTACCACTTGACTAGGTTAAAAAATGTCGAACAGATATCGATGTATTTGTTCTCCATAAATTACTCGGAGCGGGAGCATGTGCTAATAGTTTAATAGATAAAACTTTTTTCCCTCTCGAGCACAAGTTCTCTTCTTGCTTATCAAGTGATCCTGCCTACTGCCTGTATATGCAACCAAACATTTCGCAAAGAGCTTTATGAATTGAAATTGTTATGTGATTTCAAATCAATATTTTTTTTTCTTTTGACTCTTCAAAAATTTTATTAAAAGTAAAATTCTTTTATAAGGCAATTTGAGTTTGCACTCACTCTTCATTTTTTAAACTTTTTTTTTTTACATATTTTCTAACAGCACAGCAAAAATGCAATAAAACATTCCACACCGGAAGTAAAGGAAGGCGAGAGGGGTGAGGTCAGAACGACGATTTTCGGCTCCCCTTGTAATGTATACCCGCCGTTCTCAGCCAAGGAACTTAGACAGGATTACCTAGGATGTCAGGCACTGCCGACCGCTCTATGGATAAAGAAACTGTTGTCATCGTCGGAAGAAACTGAGTTTGGACAAGATTATGCAAATGAGCCCTGGGCATAATTGTTTGGTCACGTGACCCTCCAAAGCACAGATGGTATCGAGTGCTATGTACATGTACTATTGTGGTGTTATTGTGATAAATTGCGTCACAATTTTTTTCCCATTTGTGATTCCACGTCAGATATATGACTATTCGTTCTGAAAAAAAAAATCAGATCATCAGATCAACGTACTGAAAGTACTTGTTGCGCTGTTTATAGTAACTTGAGTATAACGCACATTTTGAATAACTGTTGTTGACATTTTATCGCCATTGTGATTTCAGTGGTCTCAGACATTTTGAGAAATAAAGGACAGGCCATTCAGATGGATGACATTTTATTGGATGAACAGTTTCTGTCTATTTAATAGGACTGGACAAGGCAAAATGAGAAGAGATTCTGACAATTTGTGTCATATTTATATTTGCATTTGTATTATAATATTTATTACAGTTTTTTTAAATAATGCATTGTATGTGTTGTTGTGCAAATGTTGTTACTCCTTTCAACTTGTTTTTAATCACGATCGTTAGTACATGTACATGTAGTTTGAAAGAACGAGATAAAACATCGTTCTTTGATGAAGTACTGTGTGATACTTACAAAGTATGATGCTTAAATATCATTTGTTATCCTCTCCTCCCTTCCCAGCACACAGAAAAATGAATGTCGCTCCTACAGAGACATATAACTTACTTATTAACCCTTTTTATTCATTTTTATAAATAAAAAAAGCAGATATTTTGAAAAATGATTTAGATCTCAACTCAAAATTCAATCTAACTTTAATTCTATGGCTATAGAATTAGAGAGTAGTGTATTGTCCTATGGCAATATATGGAATATCAACTCGTCATATAAAAACGATAAACCGTTACTGTATGTTTAAAGGGGTTAAAGCCCGATTCTGTGATACATGTGTACATGTTAATACAGTTTTTACAAAAAAAAAACCAGGGTTTTTTTTAAATTTGAAAACAGTTTTAGGCATTTCAAAGAGAAGAATTATCAACTTATTCAATTCTAAAAGCAACAGTAACTTTTGATTTTACAATAACAAAGAATTATAGAAAGTTGTAACGTTAAAAAATACAGAAAGTGAAGAATTTAAAATAAATAGTGAACCACATATAATTATTTGTTGTGCTTTTAAGAGACGTACTATTTCCTTTAAGATTCTGGCTATCTTTAGATTGAAATTCGTTGTTTTTAAAGGGACTTGGACACAATTTTAGATAAAAAATTTTTTTCTTTTTTCATGTATAAAATGGTTAACTTGCTCATTTTGAATGATTGAACAAAATTTGAATGTTGAAAGTCAAGTTATAAAAGAAATACTGAGGTAAGAAATCATTGTTATGTAAACAAGACTCGAATCTTATATTTGCTTACAAAGAATGTAAAGTATGGAATTACTATTTCTTTGATCAAATGACTCATGGCAAACGAGGTAAACTGATCCACTGTGTTCATAGATAATATGATAAACAGAAAAAGCAATTGCAACATTTGATTGAGACTTATATTAATAAAACATATGTAAACCATATCAAAGCTCGCGTTTACAAAACAAAGATTTTCAAACTCTGTATCTTGCCTATAACTCAATATTTGAATTTCAAATTTTGATAAAGCATTAAAAGTACCCATATTAACATTTTAACATTAACAGTAGAATTTTTTTTTTATTTTGAGCTCAAATCGTGTCCAAGTCCCTTAAATGAACTCATCCTATTTTTAAAGAGAAATTGTAAGAACGACTGATTTCCGAATATTTTTTTTAAATGAAGGCTATCTGGAACCCGATCATAAAGGCTATTTGACTAAACATAGTGAAAGTCAAATATTATCGATAAAGTACGAGAGGAAGAAGCTGTCATTCAAGTTTTGATGCAATTCTCATTATGCTTTAAAAAGATAATTATGAAAAAACAAGCAATAAAGTTCTTTATTGTGGGACACATGGACATTTTGCTCTGGGGCTAATTTTCTACAATATACAGGAGTTGACTCGTACATGTATTTTGTTTTGTATAGTTAATTTATAAAAGACTCAAAAAGTATAAGGCCGCAATAACCTTCAGTTCGTATTTTTTTTAAATAGTAGACCATTATTAGCAAATAATAGTTACATTTTCCAGTGTCTTTGCTTTTGATAAAACTACGTATCGATTTTGTACTATATAACCCATAACTTCAAATGGCGTATAATGGGGCGTCAGCGGGATTTGCTTATTCATATCTAAATATTTAAATAATCGTACATTGGCTTAGAATTATATAAATATAAGTAATAAGGAATCATTCTTTGAATATTATGAGGTGATAATTTTGGTCGGGGCATCATTGGATTTGATCGCGCCCCAACCGAAATTATCACCTCATAATACTCAAAGAATGTTTCCTTATCCCTTCAATAGAGCAACACCAGTATTTAGATGTAGGTGTAACCTTATATTTAATGTGGACCATTATGTTATATACTAGATCTAACTCTACCTTTATATAACAAACGGAATAATCAAAACAAAATAGTGAAGTTCAAAGACAACCCCACTGGCTTTCAAAAGCAATGAGATAATTTTTTTTTGTGTATACAGCAATTTCGTATTGTTTTCGGTGTTTCATTTTGCATTTGCATCCAGCACTTCATCGTGAAAAATCGAGCTATGCATGACTCAGACTTTAAAGTGTTTTGAATAATACCTTCAATTAAAAACGATCATTAAGCAATATACTTTGATATCACTATGAGATAACAGGCCCGTGTCCTTTTAAACGACTGTTTTCATTGCATTAAACAACATAGATCTAAGACCGATTGTCAAAGGCATCGGTAATCACGTGGAAACCTTCATCTTCATTTTGATGCACTTTGATGATTGAAAAATACTAGAACGATCAAGCGCAGAAATGAATCTGATGATCAAACGCTCTATTCTCATGTCCCCATGGAGCAACGGGGACCGTTTCAAAATGCAAGTTCTACAAGAACTGTTTGATCTGAAACTGCTTAATCCATGACAATACAATGATGTACATAGAGCTTGGCCCTTCAAAACATTCATTGATCAAACGTGTTTTTTGTTTTCTTCTAGTAGCATGTTGGTTTTGGAATCCGCAGTCGTTCTTTCAACCACACTCTGAGGATGTTTATGTTCTCAAAATACATTAAGAAATGAAATCAATTCATAATTAATATCTTCTGAAGAAGATTACACATCCACCGAACCAAAGTTCTGAATGTCCTTCCAGTTTTATGTATTAATTAAATGAAATAAGAACATTTATTAGTCTCGCCGTCGGGGTGACTGATTTGATCTTAACTTTCAATTAGTCAAGAACAATGCATTGACCTTGACCTCTGGTTGCAAAACGATGCATTCATTTGACATTTGCTGAATATCAGAAACACTTCGGCTTTGTAGAATCTGCTCAGAAAATTTGGATTGTTTTAAACTGCCAATGAACATGACCTTACACTTATGGAAGAAAAGCATCATTTTTAGATAGATAGATAGATATATATATATATATATATATATATATATATATATATATATATATATATATATATATATAATAAGAACAAACATTGCAATAACTCTCATATTGATATATATCTCTCCATAGTGAATGATATAGATATATATAAAGCACAGGGAAGTTCACTTTTGTTGGAGCTCCACCTCCGCCCCGACCGAGGCTTGAACTCACGACCTCTGGAACCCATTCTCCCAGCAGTGAGTGGCCACCGCGCTACCCACTCGGCCATCTAGGCAAGACAAAACTCTTGCTTTCGATGACGAACGGAACCTAGCACTTTATATATATCTATATCATTCACTATGGGCAGGTATATGTCAATCTGAGAGTTATTGCAATGTTTGTGCTTATTATATATGTGTGTATCTATGCAATGTGTATCGTTCTGATCCTCTCAAATTGTCGTTTAACTGTATTCCACCTGTATCTCAAGTGACTGTGTAGTGCGCGGCCAGCGCGCTAGGTTCCGTTCGTCATCGAAAGCAAGAGTTTTGTCTTGCCTAGATGGCCGAGTGGGTAGCGCGGTGGCCGCTCACTGCTAGGAGAATGGGTTCCAGAGGTCGTGAGTTTAAGCCTCAGTCGGGGTGGAGGTGGAGCTCCAACAAAAGTGAAATTCCCTGTGCTTTATATATATATATATATATATATATATACATATATATATATATATATATATATATATATATATATATATATATATATATATATATATATATATATATATATATATATATATATATATATATAACGTTTTCCTCGGATTGCTTGACATTTAAATCAATGTCGAGGACAAAATAAACAGCAAACTTAAAATAATACAATTTGTCGTAGAAACAATGCAACCAATCTTACAACCAGTATGCACGGGAAAAAGAACAAACTAAACCTATAGATTCATCAAACAATTTTTTTTGTCTACGTCCAATATCTAATTTTAAGAACATCAATATATTTAAGTAAATAAAACAGTATACTTCGCGTATTTTTAGTTCTCAGGGGAGTTTTAAAAAGTCAGTCGACACTTAACCAACGTGAACTTTGACCAAAATAAGGGGTACATGTAATTACTCTAACTGAAGTTATTGTAAATCTGCTGAAATTACCAAAATCCTCTCAAAATCTTGCAAAGCTAAAGAATGAGGACATTTTTTCAGATATAGGAAACAGTTGTAACTTGCACTCATTTGTATGAATGCTCACATTTATTTTATTCACTATATTTACTATATTTTTTTAAATAAATAAAAAAGAATAAAGAAAATATAAACAGTTAAAAATTGATGCAGTGATGCATAACGTTAAACAATTAAATTTGAAAATGGGAAATTACACACCTACAAACAAGGACCGCTCTCTCTCTCTCTCTCTCTCTCTCTCTCTCTCTCTCTCTCTCTCTCTCTCTCCACTATATATCTCAACAAATACATCATTATTATGTACAATGTACATGTACTAATGCGTCTATGCCGGTTATACCAATGCATGCACGCGCAACAAGGGTGCACATATTATTGCTACCATGTATTTATGTAGTACAATTTAATTAACTTGTAGTTGCAATAAATCGGGTACTTGTTTTACTGAAAGCACGGACAGGGGTCGCTCTAAATATACTAATAAAGACTACCAGTCGAGAAGTGAAAAAAGTAAAGCAAAAGTAAATTGCTCTCTCTCTCTCTCTCTCTCAAAAATTCTTTGACGTTCGTTGATACCTAAACACTAAGTTGTCAATGATGCAAGGTATGTGTAGTTCTTGCTGCGCTCGCCACAACGGTGGCATCGTAAAACATATTACATTAAGTAGATATCACAGCTTAATGTGATTCGGTATATAAAGATGGAGATATCAAGGTGAAAATCACAAAGACCACCTTAAAAATGATTCTGATCAATATCACACCAAGTTCCGGCCCAGTGCCCCCTAACGGCTAATATATGAACAAACTCATAAAACGGTAATCACATTCCAATGCAAGATAGATAACTCTTGTTTATTATAAGTAGACAATACAATCATCTTTTTTTCAATAATCTAAACAGTTTTTATCTGAAAAGATAAGGAGGGATCACTTGTCTGGATAATTCTACCTATACATGTACATACAAAATATAAGATAAATTATCTTATATTTTGTATGTACATGTATGGTCCTCGATAGAAAATGCTACATGTACCAGTACGTGCATGCATGTGCAAGATGAGTTGAAACTCGATCATATATACCCTAAAACCTTGAAAATTAGCCGGATTTAATAACAAGCCGGTTTTGAAAATAAGCCAGTCATAACAATGCAAGTTTGAAAAGATTTTAGACTACCGTAAAATCTCATGTGTAGCACGCAAAAGAATACATTATGCTAGAAAAAAAACCGCTGTTAGTGAGCTATTATACACATCCCCAAAAAGACGAAATTTCTTAAAAGTCATCGACATGCATGGCTGCATTGTGTATTAAATTCATTTAAAAGAAATAATATACTTTTGTGATTTGATTATTGTAAAGGTGGCCCACTACACCTTGAAATATTTTCTCAAATCAGCAGAAAATTACTTGATTAAGATAGATAAATAAGAAGTATTTCAGTCCAATATGTAAATAAAATTTGCAGGTTGGATGAAAAATTACATTTTCGAAACTTTAATTCAGTAAACACGAACAAAAGTTCCAGGCGGATTCGAACTCATGATCTGCGGATCAGAATCCCAATACTTTAACCACTAAGCTACGACGTTATACACCCTAAATGAACTATATAAACAGTTTAACAAAACATTTAAATCGCCATCTTGTGACGTAGTGTCTTAAAAAGTATAAGTCTAGGTGTAGTGAGGTACCTTAAATAAACTTTGTGAAGAAACGTCTGTGTTTGTCGTTTATTGTAATTACTGTCTTTAACTAATTAACAATTTTTTATTGTCAATGAGTCCATGACTATAAAAAATTGTTAATTAGTAAAAGACATCATTAAGTCGTACAAATGATCGCTCTATTTCTAAAATGTCCATCAGAACGCAAACCAATTACTGCACAACGGGACATAAAGTAAATAAATTTTTACTCAATTCATAATTATTGCTCATATATATCTTCCTATAGTCATATAAACTGTGTGAAGTCCGACAGGACACCGGAAATTGTTACACAAACATTGACCACGCTATATACGAGTCAACATGTGGCTGGTTACGTTATGGCAAAAACACCGGCTAGAACTTGTTTGATACACGGAACACAGGTCAGAGTTTATAAATATTCTAATACATGAAATGAAATTGAATTAAAACACCTTTGCCACTTTTCAATTTACTCTTACAGGTGTCTACCTGAATATACTATTTTTAGAACAGTCAAATAGTTCACAATTGATTAATTACAATTAATATAGTTTTGATAATAAGCCGTGATTATGATTTCATCGTTAACGGGATTTTTGCATTGATAATGAGTCGGGATTTGAAAATAAGACGGTTTTGTAAATAAGTCCCCACTTTCTTACCAGTAGTTAATATAAGCCGCGGTTTATTTGCAAGGTTTTAGGGCATTAAAGGATATTTGTAGTTATAAGGTATACCCAGAAAAGCTAAAAGTTCTTATTTTTTTTAAAATTTCACTGGAACTATTAATTTAAATACTACATGTACATGTAAGTACATGTACAAAGTGTTTGTAAGAACGTAGAGTTTATAATGTTGACGAACAATGTTTTTTCTTCTTAAGAGTCGCCTTTAGTGTCGACAGCAATCACAACTTCTGGGGTTTCTGTAGTTCCACCCCATATCCCCCCCCCCCCCCTAAAAAAAGAAAGCTCTCTTGATTCAATTGGTTATCCCTTACGTGTTCATTGTTCTTCCTAAACTAGAGTGCTTTTTCCTTCCTTAACTAAGCCCTTATGGATTAAAGCAGTTCTTATGTTTAACCTAGACTATATATCTTCTTAGTGCATGACCTAACCACTTCCAAAATCGGCCATGAATTGTCTATCGTAGTGGGACCGTTTTTATTCTCTCATTCAGACGTGAATTTTAGATCTAAATTATCTTGCCAATGTAGTATAAAATTCATGAATTACTGTTTTTTAGAGGTATGTGCATGTCATTAAATTTGATAAAACTTATATCAAATTTTAACAAAATTATCCACTGCCCTGTTACAACGCACTTTAAAAAATAACGCACTTTGAAAAAAAAATTTCAATGTGCGTTAATTTTGGGGCAAAGTCAGCGCACTTTGAAAAAAAAAAATTTTCGAGTGCGTTGATATCGTCGGTACTAACGCACTTTGTAAAAATATTTGTTCAGGGTTTGGTCGAAATAATTGATATTTTTTTATACAATAAATTATTGTTTGGGAAGAAAAGATGCAAATGCATTGTAAGAACTCACTTTGAATAAATACTCACTTTGAAAAAAAAATAAAAGTACGTTAATTTTGAGACAAAGTCAACGCACTTTGAATTGTTTTTCAAAGTGCGTTGATACCGTCGATATTAACGCATTTTGTCAAATAATTGTTCAGGGTTTGGTCAAAGTAATTGGTTCTTTTATATATAACAATTTTTTAACCGTTTAAGCTCAATGGGAGATATTTAAAAAAAGAACTCAGATGCATTCCCAGCTAACTTGATAAACAGTTTCTTGATTAATTTTTTTACTTTCCTCATAATCTTATGCATTTTTTTTACATAAAGAACAAGTAGGGGATTTTGAATTATCTAAAAATGACATAACTGCATTGCTTATCAAGTACCTTTTCCTTTTTTGTGTATGCAGCACATTTCTTTCTTATCTGGTACAAGAGGCTATACCAGAAACACACACACACACACACACACATATATATATATATATATATATATATATATATATATATATATATATATATATATATATATATATATATATTGATAATGAATATCAACGTATAACATATGTTAATGGCTTCAAGTGCATGTGCTTATAAATAAACATGAAGTGAAAAAAGAATACGTTAGTTATGTTAAAAGATGATATGATCTTTTAGAACATCAGTGCAAGGAGAAAAACACACTCTAATGCTTATTTTAAAGTTTATAATATTTCAAGGTTTGTCGATGTTACTTATTTTTTTTAAATAATGAAGTGATTTTTTAATTAGAATTTGAAAAGAGGAATTATAATGAAACACTTACAGATTCTATAATATACCATTAGATAAATAATTGTTTGTCCAACTATTTTTTTCAATATCAGTGAACTTAATTTTCAACAAAGCGTAAAACTATTTCTTTTTCCGTTCTTACACGTGTACTCCAAGTTGCTGAATATTTAGAACATTTAAGGAATGAATTTAATTTCTACCTGTTTTATACGATTTAACATGACTTTGCAGTTTTCGCTTTATAAACCGCGATTCATAATAATGATAATTTTCTATTACTAAAATCAGAAAAATGACCCATTATTTAGTTTAAAGATGTAAATTTGTACAAAATTTAAACGTCATGTCATGCGGATTAATACGTTTTGCAGGCGCGTCGCATTGTGACGTGGGCAAATTATGTAATACGATATATATAAATTTGTTTAGCCGATCAAATGAGGCGTTAGAATCAGAATTAAATTATTATGTTTTGGAAGGAAGGCTGAGGGGTAGAGGACCATCTTTCTGTAATCATTCAAGTGATGTACTGGTAATTGATCTGTATCCTTGGTTAATCCTCACCCCGCTCCGTTCTCAAAGACAATAAATTAGATTCACTAGTGATAACAATTCATCACACTATCAACATATTAGAAAATCAATTCCAGAATTTGTGATTTGTACAAATTTTTTCAAAGTGCGTTAAGTGTCTCGATAAGAAAAAAAATGTTGATGCACCTTCATTACGCTCTTTGAAAAAAGAAATTTAAAGTGCGTTAACGTGGTCCAAATTTATATGCACTTTGAACATTTTTTTCAAAGTGCGTAATTTTTTTTCAAAGTGCGTTGCCACTCTGCCCTGTAACTAAATTTATTTTTCAAGTTTTAAAAATGAAAATTGCATGTACCTTTAAGATCTATGTACATGTGTATTGGATAAATAATATTCAAAGTTGTTTTTCTGCTTGACGGAAATGCACGAAACGTTGCAATTGACGGCTGACTTCAACCTAACTACTAAGCCTTTTTCGCAACATTTAATAAAGTTAGTTAAGAAAAAGGGTGAACGTGTTCTTAATTTTACCTCAATTTGTTAACTGCAATGGCAGACCAAAAGAATGATTTTCATAAGTCATCACTGACAAGAAATGTGTTATCAAAAATTGACTTATGGACTTTTCTTGAGTTTACAGTAAAAAAAAAAGAGAGACGAAACGGCAATTTTAAATATTAAGCCGGTTTTAAACAGAAGACGTTAAACCATGTTAATTTGTCAATATACGTATTTTTATCATTAATTAGCCCCTTTTAAATGTATATAGTTTCAAAGTGAAATCATATGGCCAAAATTTCATGCGCCGTGTACATGTATGAGGAAGTATATGCTTCTGCTTTAAGATTTAAAGATAATATGTAACTAATAAAACCGGTCTCGTCTCCGAATATCAACCAATCAGACTGAAAAAACGCCTGCTTCTATTATCAAGAATTTCATGTTCTTCCTTCTTTTTAGGCTGCAACTTACAGTAGGGCTTATAATTAAATGCCAAAATAGATTATTTAGTGGAGGAGAGAACAAAACAAAAAACCTCGCGTGGAATCAATAAGTAAAGAAAATGGCAAGCAGTCGAGATATAGAATCACAAGGCATCGGTCTTCATGCAAGACATGGCGTCCCCGAACCCGAATTTCCCGACATTCAGGAGCCCGAGCCCGCACTTCCACAGAAGAGATTTGTTCATATTTACACGGTAACACGTATTCTATGTGGCCTCCTTATCCTAACAAATACAGCGATGGATTGGGTGTTGTACTCTGAATTAAATGTAAGTCGTAAGTTTTTTTTAAGGAATAGGGATTCTTCTTTAATTAAGTATTATGAGGAGATAATTTTGGTTGGGGCGGGTTAAAATCCAATGAAGCTCCGACCAAATTATGACTTCATAATATTCGAAGAATGATTCCTTATTACTCATTTTTATACTATAATTTCAGCAATCGTTCGATTAAATATTAGAATATTGAAAAATAATTATGTGATTTTCATTTCTTTAAATAATGCAAACCCAGCTTGCGCCCCAACAATACGTCATTTGAATTCATTTGACTGCACATTATAAATTCGATTCATACTGAAAAAGGTATAAAATAAAGTGATAAAAATTGATAGCTGTTGACTTTACGCAAAATTTAAGTCTTTAGCTATCGAATAAATATCAATTACTACAAAATAAATATATCAGGATAGGTTTATTACCCCAGTTACTGAAGCAAACTAATGTCTCAAAAGTCATTTTATTTTGGAGGGGGTGGGGGGTGTTCTAATTTTTTTTTTTTTTTTAATTTTCTTTTTTTTTGTTACGTAAACAAATGTTACATTAATATTAGAGTTTTAATAGTCAAATGATATGTAATTTTTTTATGTTTTATTCATAATTAAACATCTTTAAATTTTATCTATAGATTTTGAAATGCAATACGACCTGCACGTAAACATGAAACATCTTTTTGCCTACCTTAGATCTACAGTTCCAGGTAGCTGCAATAATGTAGTCCTCTCCGATTTTTTATACTTATACTCTATTATTATTCTTATACTGATGTTTACTGGAGAGGGCTATAATTCCATTGTATCTCCGTAATGGTGCAAAATTATTTTTTTTAAGCGGCTGATTTCGGTCTGAAAAGATGGTTTTTATATTTGACTTCCTTAAGATTAACATTTTTTTTCATTCAGGTTGAACAAACTAACCGTATATTAATCAAAACCAGATAATGCACATCAGCATGTTGACCTGTCGTATTTTTCAGCAGCCATGACAGTTCTCGCGTAATTTTATGGGATATACGCTTGGAGCTTATATGAGCTTGATAACGTGAATGTCAGTGTAAATAAGCGATCTTACCTTGTTCTATCACATCATTAAAGAAAAATGGTATATAATGGAAAATTTATGTTTACCGCGTTTAATATGTTTAAGATAAGGGAATCCCTATATTCAGTTAAAGATCTGCTCCTGAATTATCATTGGCTGCCCCAAAATAAATCCGATCAAGTAACTCTAGCGAAAAAATTCAACTTGCGTTGTTGACATACACGAAAAAAAAACTAGCACCATGGACTATACTTGATATTTTGGATCAATCTATGCCATACACAACTACAATGTTTGTGTTCAGGTAAGAAATGCAAATGTGATTTGCACTGTCATTTATATACCATTTGAGCCAAAATCGTTGCGGGAGTGATTCACATTCACTCCCGCACTTGCACCATTACGTAGATCCTATGGAGTTGTAGGCCTCCCCCCCCCCCAAAAAAAAAAAAAAAAATCAAAGTACTGAAGAACTGACCGGAGTTTATTGTGACAATGTTTATTTTTTTTTAAATCAATGATATGTTATTTTGCATGACAAGTACATGTTTTTTCTAATTTGAATTATGCACATTTTTATAATATGAATTTTTGGACTTTTTCGACAAGAATGTAGAGAAACCCCCATACGAATAATGTTAAGTAATATTTAAAGATATAATTAATTTAATCAAACTATGTATCAGTGAAAGAAATATTTCTTGAAAATTGTATGGACCCAAGCATTATTGAACTCTAGTCTCGTTCAACCACACGTTCGGCTGACACCGTGAATCTCCGGCAAGGATTTACGGAGACAGCCGAGCGTTGAGTTGAACGAGACTATATTGAACTCTGGCGTAGGAATACATACGACTACAAAATATATTAAAATTGTTCGTACCATCTAAAATCTGACTATTTTCAAAATATAAATAAGTTTCCTTGAAAAACAATGCTTTAGCATACATTACATCGAATTTATCAATTATTTGCAAGAACCAAGTCTTGTCAGCAGCAATGATTTGTGCTGAGGTCTAAACACTGTTTCACTTTCGGTTTGTCTGAGTAACTGCATAGAAGAGTTGATTAAAATCAACTCCCAAAAATCGGGAGAGTGCTACAATATTGCAACAATATTGCAGCTACAGTTCCATGCACTGCAAAAAACCCAACAGATTTAAAAAAGATGAAAAATTATTAACTTTATCACTCATCAAAAAAAAAAAAAAAAAAAATATATATATATATATATATATATATATATATATATATATATATATATATATATATATATATATATATATATTATTTTTGCTAATTATTATTATTTTTTTCGCGTTTTAGAGTGACTGTGAAGACATAAAGAAGCGCTATTTAGTTGTGACCATCATTGGGACAATCCTCACCATTGCTCAAATTTGCAATATAGTCTACCAAGTCAAAGCCAACTATATCGAAGATAACAAGTTTCAGGAGCCTTTAAATTACTTAGATGGTCGGACGGAAGCTATGCTAATGGTCTTGCTTGTAGAGCTGCCTCAGCTTCTTCTATTGCAAGATTATTCAAAGTCCCCATGTGACAAAGCAAAACATTGTAGCAAAACATCTTCAACATCTTCCACTAATGGAGATTCCGGCAGATCTTTGTTTCCGCTGTTTCCATGGTTTCGACCTTTGACTACTACTACTACTACTACTACTACACTTCCACCCAACACAGACAACACTTTTGATATACAATTTCTAACTGCGTGCGCAGTTGTTGGCTTGGTTAGTTGCCACTTCCGGTTTCATTTGAGTAGACCACTGCCCAGGTTTGGCAGGAGAGGGGTTGCGGATGAGTATAAGATGTTGAAACTGCAGGAGACGCGAGTTCTGAAATGTATCATCTGTTTTGATAATATTTTACCGAGAATTCTTCAGTTTGTGGAACTGGACTGTCTTTGTATATTTCGAAAGTAAGTATTCGATGCACTAACAAAAGGCTTTTATTTTATTAAAGGTCTCTAAAAACACCAATAAATCAAAAATGATGTCGCATAAAGTTGTACATGCTGGGTTAATCTGAGTTTATATCGTTCATTTTACATTAAAGAGAGAAATATTAGATTAACAAAGTAGAGTGGATACGGCGCTTAAAATGCCTTTAAAAGGACGGATATGAAAACTGTAAAATTAATATACATGTATTTACAACTCTGATTTTTTTTTAAATCATCCAAAACAATGTATATTTAAGATAACATCGATTTGTGGCTTTTAAATATGTCCAATACTTGGAATATATTGATTTAATTTGGCGTATGCGTATCAAAACCTCTAAAAAGTGTCATTTTTTAGAACTTCAATGCCTTTTCTTTCATGGACAGGGTTTGTGCTCCATATTTTTGTAATAGTCTAAATAAGGTATAATGGAAGACAAATTGATTTCAATCAACAAAAATTTTGGAGGATAACCCACTATACAATAAAAGGAATCATTTCGTATCCCAACAATTGAACGTTTTAGAAAAATAACACAAGACAAAGCATTCGTGACCAGAGTTGCATATAGCATTTAAACAACGCACCTACTTGTGACTGAAATGGCTCAGGGTTTAAAGCACAAAGCTTTTGGAAAGCTGATAGAACTAAGCATTTTACGTTGTGGACTCGATACCTCCAATACTTATGGCAGTATTTTATTTCTTATCGTTTGTTGAAAAATTCAAAACAGAATATTGTTAGAAATTGTGCTTTTGAAAACTTGTAAGTAGCATTATCAAATAATTTAATTGAAAAAAAAAATTATATGGCGTTTTACGACTAAACCAAATGGGCATTTGCGCTATCTTTGAAAAAAAAATTACGAACTTTGAAAAAAGAATTTCAAAGTGCGTTAAATTAGGGGGAAAATCAACGCACTTTGGAAATCTTTTTCCATGTGCGTTAAATTTTGGATTAAGTTATAAAGGTAAATCAATATTTTTTCTTATCGAGACACTAAACGCACTTTGAAAAAATATCTATAAATCATAAAGTCTGGATTTGAAATTTCCAATATGTTAATAATAGGATGATTTGGTAACACAAGTGAATCTAATTAACCGTCTTTGAGAAAGGAAATGAGGGCTGGGATTAATCAAAGATGCAGGTCGATTATCAATATATCACTTAATTGATTACTTGAAGAAGGCTCCCTACTCCTCACATTTCCTTCCAAAACATATGATAATCGACAACTTGGAGTAAACGTTTAAGAACGGATAAAGAAAAATTGATGTAAATTAAGTACAGAGATATTGAAAGACAGAACTGGCCATACAATAATTTATCCGATGGTGAAGTCAAGATTCTGTAAGGATTTCAACATAAAACCTTTTTCCAAACTCAGATCAAATAAATTACATGTACTTCATTATAAGAAAAATGACATTGCCAAACTTAAATTTTTTTCAACTTTAAAATAAGCATAGGACGTGGGTTTTTGTTCTCTAAAAGATCATATGTTTTTTTTTTATAAACATTACTAACGTATCCTTTTTTCACATAATTCATTATAATTACGTTCAATTAAACCCAGTTAATATATGCTACAATTATATTTCTCTCCATTATTAATACACATAAACCCTTTATTATGTTTCTCGCATAGGTCATGGTACCAGATCAGAAATAAATTCGCTGCATTAATTGAAAAGGACAAGACAACTGATAAGCTATGCAGTTTATGTTATATTTGGATAATTTAAACCTCCCAATTTGTCTTTTCTGTAAATCGTCAAACTACATAGGCTTCTGAGAAAAGAAAAAAGATTCTGATCGAAAAACAAGTTAGCTGGGAATGCATCTGGGGTTTTGTTTAAAATATCTCCCATTGAGCTTAACAAAGTTAAAAAATGGTTATTTATAAAAGTATCCATTATTTTGACTAAACCCGAAACAATTATTTGTCAAAGTGCGTTAATATCGACGATATCGACTCACTTTAAAAAAAAATTCAAAGTGCATTGACTTGGTCCCAAAATTAACGCATTTCGAAATCTTTTTCAAAGGGCTTAATTTTCCTAAGTATGTTATATCACTGGTATTTAATCATGCAACCTTAGTACATGTTCATGTATGTTTCATACAGCAATTCCAAGTGCAGGTTATATTCCGTATGATTATTTTTCAACTTGATTTTCTTGAATTATTTTCTTTTCTAAATACTATTTACCGGTATCTCAAATGATAAAAAAAATCCCAAAGAGATTGAAGCGGTTATATCTTTTTTCTAGTGACACTTTGCAGTCCCTTTATACCAGCATGAACCCACAAAAAAGTAACATTAATTTTTAGTTTGAATAACAGTTATCTTTTTACAAGATCTCTATATTTTAGCCCGCTGGGAATGCGGGTGAAATTAAATCGACAAAAAGAAGAGTTGATATTTTGCTTTATAGTTATAGCATACAGTAAATATGTCAATACGGATTTTAAAACGACGCTGAATTGTTCTTCTACCTACGTTGAAAGTATTAATTTCCGCTTCTTAAACAGATTCAAGATACCAATGGTTTTCGGGGACTGCCTTTGTGATCACTTGACCCCAATATGGCGCTGGTCCTACTTCGTCCTTGAATGCTGGGTCTGTCGCTTTACCTACTGCCCAAAGCGAGAACGAGGCGAGGTATGGCTCGTGAACCGGATGAGGATGCTACGTCGCAGACCGGGTTTCCTGTGCCTGAACAAGGAGGATCCTTATTTCTTAGGCGTCTATTTTCCTTACTTTTTCATTTTGACTGTGTGTGTTTTTCTTAGCCTTATGGGAACGTACAACTGTTCCATACCATTTTCTGGGAAAATGAGACCGGTCTCTGATACAGTTCGCTTCGTATACGGTTTTATAATTTTGAATAAAATTTAGAAACATTAGTTTGTTCTTGAACATCAAATGTGCGTGTCTACTTAGGTCAAAAATCTTTTGATAATTTGAATTTTGGGACGAGGTTTATAGAGAAAAAAATACCCTTGCACAGTCGCTTCATAAAGTTTCTTTTTGTTTGCTAAGGGGGCTTGATGGTCCTGGCCATTTTTAGACTATATTAATCTCCTTTATAAAGAGAGCGGTGTATTAAGATACAGGAATAAATTCAAAATTAAAAGCTAAGATTTATGGAAATAAAAGATTTGACTTTTACTTTGTTCATTTTGTTGACCACCCAGCCTCTTTTATTTAAAGTTTTTCCATCTTGGCAAAACACATTCTGCTATGTGCATTGAATACAAGTATGATCTTAATGTTAAATTATCATGTATTCAGTGTGATCTGTTAAGTTTTAAAATGTACGTAATTTTATGAAGTGTTTACGTAAAACATACGAGCTAGACATTTATTCATTATCTAGACGCATATGCACTGAACTATAATAATGGAGCAGCAATTTTGAAAATATTGTTTTTTTTATTATTTATGATGTTCATTGTCATGTTTTTAGATGTTTCAGATATTTTTTTCTGCATGTTTAATTGGTTTTTTTTTATCATTATGATGTACATGTACTGGTCTCGTACATCAGTGCATTTAGTTCTGTTTCAGATTTTTCTTTTTATTTATGATTACTTCATCGGTAATCTAATAATTGATAATTAAAGATGTGCATGGACTGAGCAAACAGGAAGCAGTTGAATGAGGTCATCGTGTAGTTTTCCAAGATTCTAGGTTAAAACAGGAAGTAAAGATTCAATTTGTTTTTCTCCCTGAACATGCGTTAAATGTAAACCATGATGATGGTTAGTTATACTTTATTTTAATTTATATTTTATTCCTTTATAATCACAGATTATAATTTATAAGAAACTTCGTAAACCGGATTAATAGTTTTGTTTAAGTTTTCTTGTTCTGAATATATATTTTTATATAAGATATGAAAGGATTGTATGTCTTTTTTTTTTCCAGATAAAATCATTGAAATTATGTGCTTGTTTTTTTTGTGTCTTTGTTTTTTTTATTGGGATATGCTGAAGGAAAATCTTGGCTGTAAACAGGCAAATTAAAAAACTATATCTTTTTAACACCTCGCCTTCCAAAGAAAACAAGGAAGAAAAAAACCCCACAAACAAAACAAAATACGAAGAAAACAACCAAAACCAAACAGAAAAAATCCGAAGATGATCTAAGAAATAGTATAGAATATCTTCAGATATGTCAAATTAATTAATGTGGCTCTATACACCCACAGTTTATTCCAATTTTCAATAGAAGACCTCAAAACATATACTTATCAAATATTAAAATGATGATAGGTATACTATACGTATTTTTAAAGAATTTGTTAATGTTTTTTCGTGTTTTTGTAAAATAATTTTTTAAAAGTTTACTATGAACAAAATGAGAGAAATTGTTTTGTCATATGATTGATGTTTCCTTCAGACACCTTAAGAAATATAACACTTCTTAACATTCAAAAATGTTATGATTGCATTTTTTTTTAGTATTTCCACAAAATATAATTTTTCATACTTTCTTATTTTGTTCACAAATCATCTGAAAAAGCTGCCTAATATTATAAGAAAATGTGTTTTAATAAATGTGACATAAAAAAAATTGGATGAAAATCATTGCAAATAAACACAAAAAATATTTTAAATTTTATTTGGTATGAAAGTTCCTCATGTAAGAGTTATTGTTCCTAAGTCCCAAGGTCCAAACATCTTGTGGACTGTTCATTTCTGAGTTGAAGAAAATTTCCTAAATATCATGTTAGGATTATAATTACATACATATTTCATTAAAAGCCTATATAAGTGAATATATTTGCTTTAATGCAAAACTAAGTCAAACAAATAAAGGGGGAAATTATCTAATAGAATTTATGTAACCCAACCTAGGAGAAATTCAAAGCCACCCTTCCATCCCATTAAGGTGGTAAGAAACATCTGTCGATATTAATGTGGATTAAAGTATATCATTATTGAAATACTTCCATCGGTTTCGATTTTTCTTTCACAGTATTCAACTAAAAAATACGTTTTAGAAAATTTGGAAAATTAAAAACTTTTTCGTCCTCATCGGGATTCGAACTCATTACCTACATGTTTGTAGGGAATCCACTAAATGCACTGAGCTACGCTGTAATATGTCGATGATGGGAAAGACACTATTTAAAAAAATATTCTTGATTTTATTGTTTATTTCGTAATGAATTTTCCAATTATGAAATTCAATCTATTTTACAAAGTTTTCAAAAGAGCGGCCCCCACACAATTTGCCTGAGTTTAAATCAGCCAGTACCGGAATTGCATGCTTCCAGATTTACTTTCTTGCGTACTGCGTCATCAAAAAGTGGTGTATAGAGCCACCTTAAGGTAGAAGTCTTCTCGTTACCAAACATACTTCTTATAAAAGAAATTCATGATATTTTGACACAGTCAAACGGATCATATTACCAACTGATTCGATCAGTTTAATCAAATTTAACTTTTTTGTTTTTGCATAAAGGTCAGGTCAAGGTCACTACCTTTTTCCTCAACGTAAAGGATGATAAAAATAAGTGTAGCTCCTTGTAGGTCTGTAGACATTTGTTTAAGATTTGAAGATTTTATTCTTCAATGAAATGGTAGAATATCAAAATGTCTATTAGTTTATACTACTTAATTGGAATAAATATTTATTTTAAAAAATGATAGTGCTTAGCCCGCATTTCCTCTAATTTTCTTAAATTTGGAAGATATTTTGATTATTTTTTTATGCTTCTAATCATGAAATATTTCTGATTTTTATGTATTATGAAGACTTTATATAAACTTTAAGATATAAATTGACAGAAAAACTAATATATGACCATTTAATAAGAAAAAAACCGATTTTAGTGATTTTTTCACAAACATCAATGTATAGAATGGATGCTTTAAAAAGCTTATGAAAATGTAATTTGATAGGCAAATGATATTCTAAAAGCATATTCTGAAACCCAAATATCATATCATTAGTTCACAATAAAAAAAAATCAACATTATTGTTATTGTTTTTAAAATCCTAAAACAGACTCATTAATCTGCAGCAATTCTGAATTGCGAAATATGTGATATTTGCTACGCCCTTATTACGTCCTTGTTATATTCTAAACATAGATTACTGTTTTCACGCCAAGTTGTATGATAGTAAAAAAGAAAGAAAAATATACTATAATTTTAATTTTCTTTCATCTTGATTTAATGAACATATAATCAAATTTAAGTTTGAAAAGTTTAAAACCAGAAAAGCCTTATAACTAAAAACTCTGTGTCGAATAGTTTTGCCACTTACCTGTAGCACTTTCTTTTTAATCCCAAAATTAGTTTTCAAAAAATATACGAACCATATTGTTATAAATGTGTTTTTATCAATTAATTTCTAATAAATATTTTTGTTTCATTAGGGCCCGCAAGGATTTGCGGGTGCCCTATAGTAATCACTCTGTCTGTCCGTCCTTCTGTCTGTCACTCTTCGTTCCACAAATTTTCTGTTTTTTTCTTATAACTTTTTTTATGGCTGCCCAATCAAGTTCAAATTTGGTATGGTAGTTCAGTAGAAATGCATATTTTGATGCTAAGTTTGGTTCTCAATGTCTTCTGGTTTGGAGCTGGGGTGGTGGGGTAGATTCCTTAACTATGCATAAGAATGAATGGACAAAGAGAGATAACTGCTAAGAATGTTACCATTGTATACTTTGAAGGCTGTGCAATATTTTTGTCCTTTGGGATTAATTAACCTTCCACAGGAAGAAAATCCTAAGTTTTATCTTTATCTGTCACATTGAGATTAATTATGCACTGCCTGTGTCTGCAAATTAACTTTGTTTTGAAGTTAAGGTCAATTTTGAATGATGTTTAGTATTGTGTACATTCTTTGAAATATGGATTTAAAATAAAATATTCATACTTTATTTTGGTTAAAATACCGTACACAATGATTTATGATAATTTCATTGAATTCTAAAATCAAGATATATATTAAGATATCCTTTTTAACTATTTTTTATTTTTAATTATTTATTTTATTTTGTTCTGCCTTAATGCTGTTAATTTTAACAGGTAATGAGATATTAACCCCATTCTGTCATTTCTGAAAAAAAATCTTATTGTTAATTTCGAAGAAAAGGATGAGAAAGCAGAACAATTAATCCCTCGGGATTAATTATCTTGCCTGCTGCAGAACATTTAGAGGCTTATCTCTATCTGTCATATGAAGATTAATGAACACCTTTGTCTGCAACTGATGTTTGTTTTGAAGTTGAGGTCAACCCTGGGTGATACAAGGTATTTGCATTCACTGAAGGCTTGCATTTTAAAAAACACCTGTTTAAATCTTTTTTGAAATACACATTTAATTTAGGTTTTTTTTATAAGACATGAGGTTATCCCTGTTTTATGCAGATACAAGGTTACTATTTAGAGTTTTTGGACATTCAGGAATTATCTTGAAATTTTAAAAATACAGTTGTTACTTATAATTTTCATATTTTTTTTAAAAATGTAATCAAATTAAACTCTCATTCCATGAGATGCACCCTTATATTTTTACCCCTCAGTTAAAGGATGGTATTTGATAAAGAATATATTTCATTCTAGTCCAAATACTTATATTCTGTAAAATAAAAAAAAATATATGAATTACAATAAATTTATTACATATCAGTTTTTTGATTCTTTTCTTTTTTTCTTTTTTAATGGATGTTTTGGCGTTGTTGTTGTTTTTGGTTGCTATGTTTGTATAAAAGGAAACTTAAGAATAGTACCTGAAAATGTTCCTTCTGTAAGCCCTGATTAGATTCAATAAATGGATGAGAGCAGGATGATTAATCCCCTGAGATTAAAGGAAGTGAACATGAAAAAATTATCAAGGGCTCAAATTTGTCTGTTTGATGTGTATAATGATATCTGAAAACCGTTTAGACAGAGCTTTCCTCAGTAAAAAGATATACCACTTAGAATAACTAATTCTTGCAATCCATGTGCGCTGCCATATTGTTAAAATCATTACCTCCCTGCTGGGTTATCTCTAAGCATCTAAGAGAGGGCAGCACTGATGCTGCCGTCAGTGAGACACATTGCATTTTTACACACGTGTAGTAACAGGGATAAAATGCCATCATCAAAATGTGAATGGAAACTTGAAAGGAATGTAAAGAGTTGTCATTTTAAACAGTGTTTATGGAGGAAGATTTTGGATCTCATAATGATGCATTCCCACCAGCAGTTAATGTGACATGTAACTAGAATGGAATGTCCTTGGATCAGTGTTATTGTGACCTATTTTTTCTTGCACTCGGGAATTTCTTGTTTATGAGTTTGAACATTATGTGTGCTACATAAATGAGCACACAAGGTGCATTGCACAGCATCCTGGCTTTTAAAAAGTGTCTTAGTCCTGTTATTCTTTTGACAGCATAAACAGAACCGGCGTACATATCATCAAGATCTTATGTAAAAAAAAAAAACAAATCAGAAAAATTTCCAGGGCATTTAAATAAAAAGTAACGGTAAGAAACCCCACATGGAAAATGGAATTACAATTTTTTATTTATTTAAATTGAAATCTAAAAACAGCATTTTATTTATGTAAACACTGACTGCCACATACATCTCCGTACAAATATCTGGAATGTGATGGTATTATATTTCACAAATTAATTTATCTATATTCATTTTTTGTACAAATCATAAATAGTTATCTGAGGTTCATTTATAGAAATGTACTAAATCCTTGTCTTCTCATGACAGTACACACAATTTTTCTTCACATCAAGGCATAATTTTTCTCCTCAACTTTTATCAACTCTGTACATAAACACAGGCCTAGTTCCAACATTGACCCAGTCACCAGCAGCAATGTGGCTTATCTACGTCAGAGAACAGATGCATGCTGGGGAATAATGGATTACCTCCATAAACCTTTCACTGAGAGTGTTAAATTGATAAAATCTCTTGATAGAAATAAACAAATAGGTAACAGACCTCATTTTTAAGTTTCAAAAGGCTTTTATAATTTATTAAGCAACAATTATTTTTTTCATGTTCACTTCCTTTAATTATCTTGCCTGTTTCAGAAAATCTAAGGTCTGTCTTTATCTGTTATATGTATTACCGTACACATGTGTCTGCAAGTGATGTTTGCTTGAAGTTGAGGCAAAGCCTAGGTATCATTGCATTGGTATCAATTCTTTGTTTTTTTTAACAAATTTTATTTCATTCCATGTTAACCCCCTTTATCCTGTGGATATGACTCATTGGATATTTTTTTGATATCCCACAGTTGTGACTTTACAATGGGATTTGCGTAGGCATAATGAAGTAAAAAAATGTGGAGTTTTATAAACAGTGTAAACATTGATTGTGGTGTATAAAACATGGGATAAATACAATCTCATATGATTTGTAGTATAATATGATTTTTATCCAACTTGTGTGTTTTATCCCCTCACTAAGGCTCAAGAAAAAAACACTTTAATCATTGTTGGATGAAAATCATATCCAACTACAAATCATGAGATCCTATATATTGCAGTTCTTTATATCTTATGCCGGGCATTTATTTTTCACCATTGTTAAAATAAAGAGGATGGAATTCAAAGTTTTTTACACTTCTCTATATTAATTGTCATAGCGGGGCCCTTCCTGACTGGTCAGTTTTCTAGTTACTTTTGAAATTCAGTATAATAATGGTATTTTTAACTTTTGGTTTTTTACCTGAGTTAATACATGTATTTGGGTACTGTTTGGTTTTTAGCTCACCTGAGCTGAAAGCTCAAGTGAGCTTTTTTTACCACATCTGTCGTCCGTCCGTCCGTCCGTCTGTCCGTAAACTTTTCACATTTTCAACATCTTCTCAAGAACTACTGGGCCAATTACAACCAAACTTGGCACAAATCATCCTTAGGCATAGGGAATTCAAAGTTGTGAAAATTAAGGGCCACACCGTTTTTCAAGGGGAGATAATTAGAAATTAAAGAAAAGTATTGAGAAATTTTCAAAAATCTTCATCTCAAAAACCATTAAGCCAGGAAAGCTGAAACGTAGGTGGAAACATCCTCAGATAGTGTAGATCCAAAGTTGTGAAAATCATAACCCCGAGGTAAAATTGGGCCAAAATGGGGGGGGGGGGGGGGGTCGACGTTTTATATAGGAATTTAGTGATTGAATCTTTAAAAATCTTCTTCTCCGAAACTTATCAGACAGGAAAGCTGAAACTTGTGTGGAAGCATCCTAAGGTAGTGTAGATTCACAGTTGTTAAAAACATGACTCCCGGGGGTAGGGTGGGGCCACAATGAGGGGTCGAAGTTTAACATAGGAATTTATAGAGTAATCTTTAAAAACCTTCTTATAAACTTAACAGCCAGGAAAGCTGAAACCTGAGTGGAAACATTCTCAGGGAAAGTAAATTCAAAGATCTGTAAATCATGACCCCAGAGGGTAGGGTTGGGTCACAATGGGAGGGTCGATTTTATACATAGGAATATATAGGGTAAATCTTTAAAAATCTTCATCTCAAAAACTAATGAGTCAGGAAAGCTAAAACTTGTGTGGAAGCATCTTCAGGTAGTGTAAATTCAAAGTTGTTAAAATCATGACTCCTGGGAGTAGGGGGAGCCACAATGAGGGGTCGAAGTTTAAGAATATATAAAGTTAATCTTTAAAAATTTTCTTCTCATAAACCAAATCGTCAGGAAAGCTGAAACCCTTGTGGAAGCATCCTCAGGTAATGTAGATTCAAAGCTCTGTAAATCATGACCCCGGGGGTAGGGTGGGGTCACAATGGAGGGTCGATGTTTTACATGGGAATATATAGGGTCAATATTTAAAAATCTTCTTCTCAAAAACTAATCAGCCGGGAAAGCTGAAACTTGTGTGGAAGCATCATGAGGTAGATTCAAATTTGTGAAAATCATGATCCCTGGTGGTAAGGTTTGGCCACAATCGGGGTCGAATTTTAACATCGAAATATATAGAGGAAATCTTTAAAAATCTTCTACTCATAAACATATGAGCCAGGAAAGCTGAAACTTGTGTGGAAGCATCCTCAGATTTTATGTGTTTAGATGTTTATTCAAAGTTGGGGTAAGATGGGGCCACAATGGGGGGAATCAAAATTCTAGAAAGAAATATATAGAATAAATCTTTAAAAATCTTCTCATAAACTCATGAGCCAGGAAAGCTGACATTTGTGTGGAAGCATCCTCAGGTAGTGTAGATTTAAAGCTCTCAAAATCCTGACTCCCGGGAGTAGATAGGGGCCACAATGGGGTGTCGAAGTTTTACATAGGAATATATTGAGTAAATCTTTAAAAATCTTCTCAGAAACTAATCAGCCAGTTAAGCTGAAACTTGTGTGGAAGCATCATAAGATTGTGTTGATTCAAAGATGTGAAAATAATGATACCTTAGGGAGTAGTGTGGGGCCACAATGGGGGGGGGTCGAATTTTTTCATAGGAAGATATAGGGTAAATCTTTAAAAATCTTCTTCCCAGAAAATAATCAGCCAGGGAAGCTGAAACTTGTGTGGAATCATCCTCAGGTAGTGTAGATTCAAAGTTGTGAAAATAATGACACCCTCAGGAGTAGGGTGGGGCCACAATGGGTTTTATATAGGAATATGTAGAGTAAATCTTTAAAAATCTTCTTCTCAGAAACTAATAGCCAGATGATTCTTTATAATTGTTAAGACTTTTGCCCCAGGAAAATGAGAACTGCAATACTCAACATGTGATATGACTATAAAATCATCCTATTAGAAAGGGGACTAATGATTGTAAATATAAGAGGGGAAAAATGGATTTAATTTATTCAGGATCTACATGTATCATTGTACATTGTCCAGATAGTTTGTATTATGACTCCATTAAACTGATTTTTTCATACATATTGTTCCTCAGGTGAGCGATGTGGCCCATGGCCTCTTGTATTAAAATTCTATTTTTGGATCTTAACCTTTTTGGGCAGTATTTTGGTCAAGTAATTCTTTTGGAGGGAAGTTTCTTATGTTCTGGCATTATTTGCTTAGCCTTTAAAGGAGCAAGGAGGGCCTATTATTTATTAATAGTATTTGTGTAAGTTGGCGGTTCATAAGTTATTTAAGGTGTAATATCCCTCTGCTATTAATTTCACTACATGTTTTTTAAAAATTTTCATATTGATTTTCATCAAAATCAGTATCAATAAGTCAGATGAAACAAAGTTGATGTGATGAAGCGCCCCTAGATTTTTCAAAATTGATAATATGTCAAATCATGATATGAAGAAAACTAGACATAGTGGTTAAAAAAAAGCAAAATTTTACTATTGCAGCATAAAATTAAAAATATTAAATTTATATGAAAATAATATATGGTTATATACAATGTCAATTCATATTACAAAATACAGTGAAGCGCTTCTTTTTAGATCAGAATAGCATTTTATTGTATAGGTTTGTAACAAAAATTGCTCCAAGCAGCTAGAGTTACCTTTCTTTATCATAGACTATCGAAGGTTTTACATACACGTTTTACATACAGTACATGATAATTTGACACAGGTTCTAATTTTTCAGAAAACATTATCAAGTTTGGATAACATAATAGTAAATGGATCCATATCATTATGTTTTAAAAATGCTAAAAATGTAAACCAAAGCATTTTGTTATAACACAAAAGGAGATCAAATGAATGGTCTTCCAGTAATTGGTATCATCTCAATATAGTGATATATTGTCTTGAATAAAATGTAAATTGGTTTTTAAATTTTGTTTTCCCATATCTGCTCTCTCAGAATAGAAACCCCAATATTCAATTTTAAACAAATGAAATGTTATAAGTTTCAAATGATGATATGTTACTAAGTCTAATGTTTGCATTTGTCTTGGTCACACTTTTCCCAGTTATAATTCATTCACCTATGTGAACAAGCTATAAATAAAGAAATAAAACTTTTCCATCCAAAAATTCTCTGGCCTAAAACATCAAATATGTACTGTGCATGCACTGAACTAATAAAGAAAATTGAGTTATATTTTTAAATAAATTAATCCATTGTTGGGAGTAGGGATATACATGTATATAGTGCCTCATAAAAATATGATCAATATGATTCGCTTCTTGCAATGTTTTGTAGAAGCTTTCTTTATTTTTTTGCCCCCTGCTAAAAGTTGGAGTACAGTTCGTTCCGTTAAAAACATTTTTCTTTATTTGAATTTAAATAAATATTGTATTCAAACATAAATTAGGGCCCAGCATCGCCTCATTTGTTGCTACATGCTTTAATAATTGTGAGTTAACAGAAACAAAGTGAGATTTTTTTCTACGGAAGTTATCTCTCTTATCAGAGGGACATTACACCTTAAGTACATCTTTTTTATATTTAAAAGGCTAAATAAGTGTTTAATAAACTTTTGAAATAATTATTAAACTAAGTAAATATAATCTTAAATTGCGTTGATTAATTGCTATAATATTGAGAGGTTCTATAATTCAACTAAGTAAAGAAATGTTTTACATTTATACATGTTTTATACTTAAAATTACATTGTTTGCAAGATACGTGTATGTTTGTGTGACTTTGATGATGTGTGTAAATGGGAGTTTTTTTAGATTACAGGATTCATAGCAGTGAATATTGAAGAACCTTTTAAGCAGCGTTGTCTTTAATAGACAACAAATGCTACAAAAATCTAGCGCCCACGTTGGGACTCGGCTGACTTGGGAACGACATCGCTGGGCACCTACAGGAAACCTCCTTCCGGAAAATACGTCATCAATTCCACCTCAGAGAACCAGTTTAAGACAACAAACAGGACGGATGAACTTAAAGGGGCATGGTCACGATTTTGGTCAAAAATTATTTTTCCGATTTTAATGTTTACAATCCTTCAGTGAGGCATTGTTAATAATACAAACAGAAAAATAAAATTTGACCAAAATCGTGACCATGTCCCGTTAAAGTGAAAGTAAGCTAGTGAACCTTCATCGAAATTTACAATAAATATTAGAGCTTTATCGCGCATCAAATAGCTGAGTGAATAAACAATATTGAACCGAGGTGCATTTTTATTCCAATTGAGCATGCCCTGTCGTTCGATTTGACATTTCTTTTCTGTTTACAATACATTCAGTTCAAATTTGTTTTCTGTAACTTTTTTTTCGTCTGATTTTCAAACAGTATTTTTCTTTTGTTTTGTTGGACAAAAAATATTGTTTGTTTTGTGAATTAGGTTTTTTTTTTGTTTAATTTCATTTGAATTTTGATTTTATTACTTTTCATATTCATTTAGCCCTACATTTGTTTGTTTACATTTGCATTTTTTAAAATTTCTTTTTTTTTTGGATTTTATTTATGGTTTGCCTCAAATTAAGTTGGGTTTTTTTCTTGTTATCCCCTAATACCCATTTCCTGTGAGATTTTGGATTGAATTTCAGTGAGTTAATAATTTCAATTAAGTTTATTTATTCCAAAAAAGCTAAGTATATTGATAGATAAATATAATATCGTATACACAGTATACACAGTAAGTAAATAAGATAAAACTTCAGTTCTATACTTAGAGACTAGGCAGTTGTCAGTATAAGAAACTGTGGTCTTTGATCTTGAATTTGGTTTGATTTTTCCACGTTATTTTTTTATTTTTTTTTTATCAAAGTTTGTTGGTCTGTTGTTGTCAAGGTGTGGGGCTGATTGTGTTTATAGAGGTTACATTTGAGAGTCTTTGAATCAGTTTGTGGTAAGGTAAATTTTGTTTGCTAGTTAAAGGTTATTGTCCTTTTATGATTTATCCCCTGAAACTTGCATGGTGTTGATAATTTATTTCTGTTGCATTGATCATATATATTGAATGCGTCTTGCTCAATTTTCTTGAACATTGACATGTACGTACGCACTTAGAGTGCACTCGTGTAGAACGCAACGGTTTCTTTGAATCTGAAATTTACAATTTTTACAAACTGAGATACGTTGTCAACATAAACAAGGCAGAGATAGACTCATATGATGAAAAAATATATAATTTAAGCTCCGAAAGGTATGAAAGTTAAACCAAAAGCAGGCACGGCAGAAGTGTTCACGACATGGATAAATGAATATGTTGAAAGTTAGAGAACAGGTAATCCACCAATTCCTCCAAAACCTGTAAAACTTCCTATTCAACAGCCAAGAATATCTATCTACACTGGAGTAAACACAAGGGGAGAATTAGCATTTGATCTTTGGAAGTACGAGGTAAAATGTCTATTGAGGGACAAGTCATATTCTTCAGATGTAATTGTTAGTATCATTAGGAAATCACTAAGAGGAAAAAAGCAGGCAAAGTCACCATGCGGTTAGAACCTTCAGCTAGATTTGGTGACCTTATGGACAAACTAGAGAGCGTTGATAGTACCGTAGAATCACGGAAAGGCATTTTAGCTCAATTTCATAGTGCTAAACAGCAATCAGATGAAAATGTTATCAAATTGGGATGTCGACTAGAGGATATCTCTAGCTAAGTCCATTGATAAGGGATTTGTCGATCAGTCAAAAAAAAAATGAGATGTTGAGAAACATGTTTTGAACTGCATTGAAGCAATCACTCAAGGACATTTCCGGACATAAGTAAGATACCATCGGTGATTTAGATAAACTTAGAACGTCCATACGGATCATTGAAAATGAGCATATGAACCTGCTACACAGGATCAACCCAGATCAGGACAGGCTACTCACAAAGCTATGGTTACAGTTCCAAAATCTGATTTTGAAGAATTGTGAGATGAAGTGAGGATTTGGCTGCTGAACATTCTTAGTTGAAAAATACAATTTCTACCAACAATAAATCTTCAGAGAGCTCATTACCCCCTAGACATGGATATAAATCAGGACAACAGAATAACCCTCAGTGCTGGAAATGTTCACAATGTAGCCATATTGCTAGAAATTGTAGAGTGATGACTGAAAATATTAAATATATAAATACCGTTAGATATAACAACGGCGAATATAGCATAGCGGTAACGTGTTGGGCTTCAAGCTGGAATGATTTTAGCGTCGTGAGTTCGAATCCCGCTGTCGGCGCTTGAAAGATTTTCGTTGAAAATATTTGCCGTGCTCTATTTCGGCATACGCTATATAAATCCTTTGATACTATGCGAAAATAGATGAGTATTGAATATATAGTGCCAAACTGACAGAAGGCATAATAATTGACAACTATGACGAAGCGCCTATGTTACTACACTATTAATACAGGGATTTTCAGGAAATTCCTATTGTAGTTTCGAATGTTACAAACAGAACTATCATTGTTCAACCAAAGGCTATAATCTGTGAGATACAGCCAGTCAAAGTTGAGAGTATAATGAAAAGTAGCGAACCTGAAGATGAAACAGGAGTCTTAGACAAAGTGAACATCAATATGGATACGTTATCCGAATCCGAGATACAACAAGGAAAGGGTTTGTTGCACAAATATTCCAACATATTTTCAAAGATAGACCTAGACATTGGGTTTTCATCCCTCATCAAACCTAGGGTAGATCTTACAGATGAGCGTCCTTTCAAACGCAGATATCGCAAGACACCACTAAGAATGTATGTTGAAGCATCCAACATTTGCAGCAAATGTTGGATGCCGGAATCATTCGTAGATCACATTCGCCCTTTGAATCAAACATAGTACTTGTCAAGAGAGATGATAGTTTAAGAATTTGTACAGATTTCAGATTTAACTCAAGAACCATCAGTGATGCTTAAAGCCTCCGGCCACATATCAGCAACTGATGGAACAGTGCTTAGATGGACTGCACTTAAGAATATGCTAAATGTACTTGGATGACGTCATCATTTTTGTTCAAACAAAAATTACAAAATGTCTTTTGAGGTGCATGTTGATGCCAGTCATGCGAAAGTAGAAACAGTTTTAAATCAAACCCAGGCAGGACAGAAAAGGGTAATTAGTTATGCCAGTAGAGGACTTAGCACGTAGAAGAAACACTTAAGCGCTTTAAAGCTGAAGTTTCTGGTACTGAAACGGTGTATCACTGAGAAGTGTCACAATTACCTTAAGTTTATGGAAACAAATATACGGTATATACAGACAACAATCCACTAACATATACAAATATATTCACAACGACAAAGTTGGATGCTTAAGATATTGCTGGTAAGCTTCCTTGGGAAATTGTCAGATTGATATCATATACCGCCCAGGGATTAATAATTTGGATGCGGATGTTATGTCCCCCATGCCCAAGATCATGATTGAGAAGGATCAGCAAACTCAGATTCCCACAGAATCTTTTAACGCAGTCTGTAGTACAGTACCGATCAGACCCAACCTAACACAAAGTAAACCCCAACTAAACCTTGGGTTTACTTTATGGGTTTACTCTGGGTTTACTAGAGTGGACCCAGAGTAAACCCAGAGTAAACCCCAAGTAAACCCAGAGTGGACACAGACAGTCAGAAGTATACCCTGAAAGCTGACACTACATGTGTATTCAGAATATACAAGGGGCAGGAATCACAGGCAGTAGGATGGTAAGATAAAATACAGGTCTGCTTCACACTTTAGTGCGTATAGTTGACTCCAAAAGCAATTCTCGAGTAAATCCAAAGTAAACCCCGAGTAAACCCAAAGTAAACCCCCAGTGGACCCAAATTTTCAAAAAGTAAACCCAAATTAAACCCAGAAAGTAAACCCGGGGTTTAGTTGGGGTTTACTCTGGTGTTAGGTTGGGTCTGATCGGTACTGTAGGTCCATTTATATTCATTCATACATTGAACATTTAAACTTTTTTCCTCAGGTAATAGATATTGTGTAGAATGTGATCCAAAGGCAAGAGGTGGCGGTGTATCAAGGGAAGAGCTTAAGGTGGGACAGAGAAGAGACCCAGTATTATCAAGGTTGATAAAGAGCATCAGCGGTAGAAAGAAACCAGCAAGAAATGGGTGTTTTAAATGACACCAGAACATACTACCATGTAAAGGAATTTTGATTACTTTTGCATTTGGTCTTCAGAGAAGTAATTATCTATGAGGAGAAAAGGAAAAAAACTATTTTTGCTATTGGAACAGAGGAAGAAGGCTTTAGTAGGACTCCATAATGGTAATCCCGGAATAAGCAGAACAATATCATTGCTGAAAGACATATTTTACTGGCTTGGTATGAACACAGCAATAGACGAATGCAGCCTCAATTTGTTCGCTGCGATGGCAGGCCATGAGAATAATTGCATCAGTCATCACTAACAAGAAATGTGTTATTAGAAAATTGACTTATGAACTTGCCTTCAAGTTTCCAGTTAGAAAAAAAAAACGCCAATTTTATATTTTTAGCCGAAGTTAACCATGTTAATTTGTCAATATCTTTATCACATATAATCGTCTAATACATGTATACCATATCAAAGCTTTATCATATAAGCAAAATAAATCATGCGCCGTGTGTGTATGAGGACGGATATGCTTCTGCTTTAAGATTTAAAGATGATATGTAACAAAACCGGCCACATCTTCCAACATCAACCAATCAGACTGATAAACGCCATCTTGTATTATCAAAAATTTCATCTTCTTCCTTTTCTGGCCGCATTTGCAATACGGCTCATGATTAAATGCCAAAATATATCATTTAGTGGTGGAAAGAACAAAACAAAAAACCTCGTGTGGAATCAATAAGTAAAGAAAATGGCAAGCAGTCAAGATATAGAATCTCAAGGCATCGGTCTTCATGCAAGACATGGCGTCCCCGAACCCGAATTTCCCGACATTCAGGAGCCCGAGCCCGCACTTCCACAGAAGAGATATGTTAATATTTACACGTTTACCCGTGTTTTATGTGGCCTTCTTATCGTAACAAATACAGCGATGGATTGGGCGTTGTACGCTGAATTAGATGTAAGTTGTACATACCTTTGTATTTTTTTTAGGAATCGGGATTCATTCTTAAAGTATTATGAAGAGATAATTTTGATTGGGGCGGGTTAAAATCCAATGAGAGTCAGACCAAATTATGACTTCTTTATATTCAAAGAATGATTCCTTATCACTCATCTTTATTAAAAAATTTTCAGCAATTATATACGATTAAATATTAGAATATTGATAAATAATTATTTATGTGCTTTTCATTTCTTTTAATTATGCAAACCCTGCTTAGGTCCCAACAATACGTCATTTGAATTTATTGGATTGCACATTATAAAATCGATTCGTAGTGTTATCACAGACAAAGAGACTGAAAATGTATGAAATATTGTGATAAAAAATGAATAGCTGTCGACTTTATACAAATATAAATTCGAATATCGAATAAATATCAATTACTACAAAAGAGATGCATTTGTTTATCAAAATAGGTTTATTACCCCCAGTCACTGTAGCAAACTAACGTATTAAAATTCAATGCGTAACGATAACGCTTGTCATTTTGACTCTCAGGGAAAATGTCTAGTACATATTTGTGTGGATATTGAAATAATAATCTAAGTAATGATAATCTATATATATAGCTCTGAAGGCTGAAACAGTGCTATACTCGGCATGCTAAATTGGATTTTCTTTCTTTTTTTTAGAACCTTAACATATTTCAGTTAGTTTTTCAATCAGCATAAATTGCATTTCGTAAAGAGAAAAAAAAAGCTCTATTGAGCCTTTGGCTCATGTAAGTTGTGAAAATATCAAACAATATAAAAAAAAACAAAATGAAAAATAACCACGACACACCGCAACATCTTTATTTTTGTTTTGGTTTTGGTTTTTTTTTTTTATTTTTTGTTACGTAAACAAGTGTTAGTTAAGAAAACAGGCATCATTTTTGGATGTATATCGGGATATAAATACGGGTTGGTCACGTGATCAAATCCTAGAAAGCCTGAAGGGCTTTATGGAAGATTTGATCACGTACCAATCGGTATTTATACCCCGATATACATCCAAAAATGCCTTATTTCTTATATTTACATTTGTTGCAAATTATGACGATAAAAATGCTCCATACTTTCTCTTTTGTGATGACCTAGAAAGCCGCTTTGATTAATATGACGTGACAAAAAATAGTGCAACAATGTTGCAAGCATTTGATTGTCGTGATAAATATGACACTACTTTTGACAAGACAACACTTTTTTATTATTAGAAAGGAAAACAGAAAAGAAAATTCACTTGTATAATTGAAAAAAACCGATTGAAATCTTGGCGGAATAGTACCACCTCTGTTAAAGTCACAGAGCGGTTAGAAATTTAAAAACAAAGCGATTGAAATTTGAGTTAGAGTCTACTTAGGCATTTTCAGGGGAAACTCTATCGCAGAATCAGATTCAAGAGCATAATGATTTCCTCCGACATTATAGAGGAAAGCTATTTTAACTTCGAAGTTCTTCTTACGGAACAAATCTGACAGAAAAGCACAAGGAGTTAAATTTGACCATGATCCGTAAATGGACTTAACATGAAAGGTCTGTGAATTTTGACCGAGGCTTGTAATAAAGTCAAATTTTAACTGAATTAACTCCTTTGACAAATTGCGATTGTAATTTTCAAGAACGCCTCGTTACAATGTCGACCCATAAACATTCTGTTTACAGGCCTAACGTGTCATCCAATATGAATCATTTATCCCCGCAATTAATGTTATATTTTTTAAGAAAATTAATGAATAAAACTTTGCATAACAAAATACACATTACGATATCTAATATGTGTGTTTCAGCACAAGTCACATAGAAAAAGTAGTGACCTAGATTATTCATGCGCTACTTTGACCTCTTGACCCATAATGATGTTATGAAGGAATAACAGCGGATTGCGCAAAAGGTGTTATATATAAGGGAAAATATTTGCAAGTGTAAATATATTGATATGAAAGTTTAAATACTAATGGCGAGCGCAGCTCGCTAGCGCGTAGCACTTGCGAGAGAAGCAAGATTTACGGGCAAGGCACGTGTGAATAGAAAATTCAGACCAAATGCACATTCATTCAACGGATTTTTTTGGTGACAGCTACTAGGAACAGTAATGCAATGTTTTTATCGGACCAGCAGTTCCCTGTAAATATGGTTTCCCATTTAATGCTCTCGCGAGAACAAGCAAAATAAAAATAATCAAAGACTATATACATGCATTGTAAATATACTGCTGATACAACGTTCACGGATATATACATATGAGTTATCGCCCTTTAACATCAAATACAATCGTACGACGTCACACTGCACATTGATCAGTCAAAATTTTTCAGCGTCAGTTAATTTCGACCCACAATGCAATTCCAAGCATTGCAAATGGCCATCTAACGTTCTCGCTACAAAGTAAAACTTTAAAGAACCAGATAAAATGTGTAATTGCAAGAACGACATGCTTTTTAGGTAAATAAAACAGTATACTATGCATAGTAGAGTTTTTAAAAAGCCAGATGACACAAAACCGACGGTGAACTCTGACGTCACAAATATGTTTAAATAAGGGGAAATAACTCTAACTGAAATTACTGTAAATTGAATAACAGGAATCTGAAATCCTCTCAAATCATGAAAAGGCTAGCGAAATGAGAACATTTTTTCAGAGATATGAAACAATTGTTACTTGCACTCATTTAAACGTTCACATTCAATAGATTTTGAGAAGATTCCGGTGATTTCCGCAAATTTCGGGTATTCTTGACCCTTGATTTTCGATGGGGTGGGGGTAGGGGGGAGTTACAAGTTAAGCTCATAAACACTATACAACCTAATATGCCAAAGTGAGTTGACGTTATTATCACTTTTAAAAAAGAAAAAAAAGTTCTGAATTGAACATTATGTTAAAATCTTTATTATTCAACGACATTTTACCCGAGATTATACTAGTTCTACAGTACCCATTAAATCATAAATCAATCATTTGAAAAAAAACCTTGAAGTATTTCTTATATACTCAAGCGTAAAAATTTTTGATAATAAAAAGATATATTGAATTTTGAAATTCATTTACTTTTTTGCATTCATCTTTATAATCTTATGAATTTTTTCTTAATTAATTTATTATTATAATACGTATATAAACATTCATATCTCATAATAGGATGCGCTCGCTCCAACGGTCGCACCGTAAAACATATAAAAAGATGAAATGTTTTATTGTCTAATTCAAACTTGTAAGACTTTTGTAATGCAATACAAACTGCGTGTAAAAATGAAAAACCTTTTACTTACATGTACCACCGAACTACAGTTCCATGCACTGCAAAATAAAAACAACAAAAATTTTTTCATTCAAATATTTAGATTGTGTCAAGAAATAAGGGTAAAAAGTTGAATTAAAGATAAAAAAAAGAAGTGATTAACCTTATCACTTAAATGTAACTTACTTTATAATACTATTATTTTTGTCGTGTTGTAGAGTAACTGTGAAGACATAAAGAAGCGCTTTTTAGTTGTGACCATCATTGGGACAATCCTCACCATCGCTCAGATTTCGAATATAGTCTACCAAGTCAAAGTCAACTATAAGGAAGATTTCAAGTTTCAGGAGCCTTTGAATTACGTGGATGGCCGGTCGGAAGCTATGCTAATGGTCTTATTTGTAGAGCTGCCTCAGCTTTTTCTATTGCAAGATTATTCAAAGTCCCCATGTGACAAAGCAAAACATTGTTCTACTGACGGAGATTCCGGCGGAATCACTACGGTAACCAAAGATCCACCTAACATAGACGACGTTATTGATATAAAATTTCTAACTGGGTGCGCAGTTGTTGGCTTGGTTACTTGCCACTTCCGGTATCATTTGAGTAGACCACTACCCAGATTTGGCAGGAGAGGGGTTGATGATGAGTATAAGATGTTGAAACTACAACAGACACCAGTTCTGAAACTAATCATCTGGTTTGACCAAATTTTACCGAAAATTCTTCGGTTTGTGGGACTGGACATCCTTTGTTTATGTCGAAAGTAAGTATTCGATGCTCTAAAAAGAAATTGCTTTTATTTTACTTAAGGTCTCTATATACACCAAAAAACTGCGTTTTTGGACTGTTCGGAAAAGTATTGCATAAAGTTGTACGTGCTGAGTTTATCTGAGTTTATCTCGTTCATTTTATATTGAAGAGAGAAATGTTGAGATAACAGAGTGGAGTGCATAAGGCGCATAAAATGTCCATATAAAAACGGAAATAAAAACTGTTAAAATTAATATACAGCTGCTGTTACGGGTGGGGCCACAATTGGTGGGGGGGGGGTCATACTTTTACATATAAATATATTGGGAAATATCTTTGGTGTAGATATAAAATTTGTCAAAATCATATTCTTTAGGACTAGGGTTGGGCAATATAAACATACTAGTATATAGACTCTGGCCCCTTGACAATTCTTTGGCCTCACAAGGGGTTCAAAGTTTGGTGTAGGTTTATAATTCATGCATATACAGTTGTTTAGTTCTGATCATTTTCTCGAGAACTGCAACATAAGAATGTATATACAGGATCTATTATATGACACTGTTCAGATATTTTATATATGACTCAATAAAGCTGATTTTATTTTGTCTGTCATTGCTCAGGTTAACGATGTGGCCCATTGGCCTCTTGTTAACTATATTTTGACTCATTTAAGCAACCACCTGTCTAACTCGGCCAGCGGCCAGTGTTTTTAGGTCCCATGCTTTCAACATGCCTGTTTTCAACGGCCATTTTGTCTGTTTTGTCACATGACTTTTGACTGTGACCCCGTATCGAAAGAAGCCAAACTTAGACAGCTGACAATGAGTTAATGACAAATAATTGAGTGTGTAATTAGTATTCTGTTAAGATTTAATGAGATATTTAATTATAACACCTGTTTTGTGTTGTTTCTATATTCATTTATATACCCAATTCAGTTCAAAGTTAATATTAAATGTCCAGTCTTGCGCTTAACATGTACAGCAATTAGCCGAAGATAATTTACGCACATTTTTCTTTAAAAAATTCTTTGTGAGATAGAGGTGCGTATCATACACCCCAATGGAATTATGATATTTTTAGACAGGTAAAACATTGGCTATCGTAGTTCTGGACAAAGCCTTTATACAGAAACCCTACTTTTTGTTTACCGCATTTAGACAATTGAAAATTATTGTTTGGGCGTATTTAGCATAAAATGTTTTGCTCTTAATCTGTTGATAGATTAATTGAATTAAAACGGCTATTCAAAATTATTATTAACTGTTTATTCAGCAATTCGAGCTGTGCATTCACCATTTCCGTCTACGCCGCCATTATATTTGTTATTAATAAATCTGTGCAATAGAGCCAAATTGAATAATTATACTGAGTGTTAATTTGAAACCTGGAATAAGATGTCACCTGTCTTAAGCAGCCAGTTTGTCATTGTCCCACAAGTAGCCTCTTAAAACAGGTGCGACTGTATTTATTTAACAAATCTGATTTTTTTTAAATCATACAAAACAATGTATATTTATCATAACTATAATAATTTATTATAACATCGATTTGTGACCCTTAAATATATCCAATACTTGGAATATATTGATTTAATTTGGTGTATGCGTATCAAAACCTCAAAACCTCTAAAACGTGTCATTATAAGAACTTCAATGCCTTTTCTTTTATAGAGAGGGTTTGTGCTCCGTATTTTTGTAATAGTCTAAATAAGGTCTAATGGTAGACGAACTGATTTCAATCAACCAAAATGTGACCAAGCTATCGCACTTTGAAACAAAATTTTCAAAGTGCGTTATAAAGATTCATCAATATTTTTTCTTATCGAGAATCTAACGCACTTTGAAAAAAATGTGTATAAATCACAAAGTCTGTACTTGAAATTTCTAATATGTTGTTATCATGATGATTTGATAACACTAGTGAATCTAATTTAGTAATATACCGTCTTTGAGAAAAGAAATGAGGGCTAGGATTAACCATAGATACAGGTCGATTACCAGTACATAAATTAATTGATTACAGGAAGAATGTCCCCTACCCCACACATTTCCTTTCAAAACATATGATATTCGGCAACTTGGAGTAAACGTTTAAGAACGGACAAAGAAATTTTTTTGTAAATTAAGTGCAGTGATATTAAAAACAGAACTGGCCACTCAATAATTTCTCCAAAGGTAAGTCAGGGAATCTGTAAGGGTTTCAACATAAAACCTATTTTCAAATTCTAATCAAATAAATAACTTCATTATAAAAAAAAGTTACTTTGCCAAACTTTAATTTTTTATAAACTTTGAAATAAGCTTAAGATGGGGATTTTGTTTTCGCACTGATGCTCTAAAAGATCATATCGTTTCTTATAAACATTACTAAAGATCCTTTTTTCACATCATGCTTGTTTATAAGCACGTGCAATTGAAGCCAGTTGAAATATGTTAAACATTGATCTCCATTATTAATACATATAAATCATTTTTTTTAGTTTCTGGCATAGGACAATGTACCAGATAAGAAATAAATTTGCTGCATACATTAAAAAGGATTTAGATAATTTAGACTCCCCGAGTTGTTCTTTATGTGTAAATTGTCAAATTACATTGTACATAGGCCTCTGAGAAAAGAAAAAAAAATCTGATCGAGAAACAGTTTATCAAATTAGTTGGGAATGCATCTGTGTTCTTTTTCAAATACCTCCCATTGAGCTTAACAAAGTTAAAAAAAATATATTTCTTATATATAAAAGTATCCATGCATTATTTTGACCAAACCCAAAACAATTATTTTCAAAGTGCGTTGATATCGACGATATCGATGCACTTTGAATTTTGTTTTCAAAGCGAGTTGACTTAGTCCCAAAATTAACGCACTTTGAATATTTTTTTTTCAAAGTGCGTTGCCACAATGCATCCGCATCTTTTCTTCCCAAACATCATATCAATCCTATAAACTAATAAATCTGCAGGTTTAATTTCTAAGTATAAATCTCTTTTATTTCGATATTTAAAATAAGATAGTTACATGTATAGCCGTTAAAGCATATCAACTAAAAATATAAACATTTGAACCTGCACTTGTTCGCATTAATTTTCAAAAATTATACTTGTATTTGATATACATTGTACTTTGTCATAATTGTTCATAAGCTAACAAACGCAGTATACAGGTCAGCTATTGTGTACCTCAAAATTGACCGTTTACCCCTTTCTTTAGAGAGTAAATACTCATAAAGTAAAAAGATATATTACTAGTATTTGGAAGGACGGTTGATTGCTAATTGGTGCAGTTCATGTGATATTTTGATATACATATCTCAATTAACATTTGGACTATTTTTCTTTAGGTGAAAACCATTACATTAAATGATCTTATCGACAAGTCTTTTCATTGCGAAATTGCTCTTCATGATACCTAAAAATCTCGTGGGTTCTCTTTTCAATGTCTTATCGAGCAAAACTATGTTAACCATTTATCTATTAAATTTGAGGATCTCAACAACTTCGACAAGACCTTGCACAATGTTTTTTTCGAAGTGCGTTAATATCAACCATATCAGCGCACTTTGAATTTTTTTTTCAAAGTGCGTTGACTTGGTCCCATATTTAACGCACTTTGAATTTTTTTCAAAGTGCGTAATTTTTCAAATTACGTTGTAACACTAGTGTTTAATGGTGCAACATTAATACATGTAGGTTTCATATAGCAAAAGTAGGTTAAACCCCATACGATTATTTTCCGACTTGATTTTCTTGAATTATTTTCTTTTCTAAATACTTTTTACCGGTATCTCAAATGATAAAAAAAATCCCATGGAGATTGAAGCTGTTATATCTTTTTTCTAGTGACATTTTTTACTCCCTCTATGAACCCACCAAAAGGCAACATTACTTTTTAGTTTAAATAACAGTTATCTTTTTACAAGATCTCTATATTTTAGCCCAATGGCATTTTGAATGCGGGTGAAATTAAATCGACAAAAAGAAGAGTTGATATTTTTCTTTATAGTTATAGCATACAGTAATTATGTCAATACGGATTTTAAAACGACGCTGAATTGTTTTTCTACCTACGTTGAAAGTATTAATTTCCGCTTTTCTTAAACAGATTCAAGATACCAATGGTTTTCGGGGACTGCCTTTGTGATCACTTGACCCCAATATGGCGCTGGTCCTACTTCGTCATTGAATGCTGGGTCTGTCGTTTTACCTACTGCCCAAAGCGAGACAGAGGCGAGGTATGGTTCGTGAACCGGATGAGGATGCTACGTCGCAGACCGGGTTTCCTGTGCCTGAACAAGGAGGATCCTTATTTCTTAGGCGTCTATTTTCCTTACTTTTTCATTTCGGCCTTGTGTGTTTTTCTTAACCTTATGGGAACGTATTACTGTTCCTTACCATTTTCTGGGAAAATGAAACCGGTTTCTGAAGTAGTTCGCTTCGTATACAATTTTACATTTTTTAGATATATTTAAAGCCTGGCCCAAGTTATTGCTTCCATCACTTTTTGATAAGTATTAACAAAAATACACATACCTGTGAAAGAGGTACAGTTGAAATCGACGAAATGGAAAATATCCAAGATATCTGCTATGACACATTATCCCTTTTCACTTATAAAAGTTGACAGGAACGAAAACAAATTTCTTACGGAGATTATGATGGGAATTTTTAAAACTTTTCTCCATTCGGACGTAATCGGGACACCTTGTGCAATTTTTAAACATTATCACCCGGGCTTAACTATGGCTGATGCAATGCAAAATCCCCGTTTCTATTTTGCGATGTGTATTGAAACCTGAAGCGTTAGAGGGGGCGTTTTAAAACAGATAATCTGGACATTTTTCATATTAGTGGATGAACGTAGTTTAAGCACAAAAGGTATTTATTATTATCGAAATATCAAGCGAAAAGTGATGGAAGCAAATTCTCGGGACAGAGTATAGAAACATTAGTTTGTTCTTGAACATTAAATGTGCGTGTCCACTTAGGTCTAAATATCTTTTGATAATTTGATCTTTGGGACGAGTTTTATCTAGAAAAAAATACCCTTTTTGGTAGATGCACAGATCTTGTTTTTGTTTGCTGAGGGGACTTGATGGTCCGGGCCATTTTTTAGACTATATTAATTTCCTTTATAAGAGAGCTATGTATTTAGATATAGGAATTAAATCAAAATTAAAAGCTAACTCATAAAGATTTATGGAATTGTTATTTAGTATATGATAGTTTATAGCTTAACAAATTATATCTGAAATTTTAAGGTTCATGAAGATTTGATTTTTAATTTGTTCGTTTTGTTGACCACCAAGCCTCTCAAAATTTTGCCATCTTGGCAAAACACATACTGATATATGCATTGAATACAGTCATGATCTTAATGTTAAATTATCATGTATTCAATGTGATCTGTTAAGTCTTAAAATGGACGTAATTATATGAGGTGTTTACGTAAAACACACGAGCTAGAAATTTATTCATTGTCTAGACGTATATGCACACTAAACTATAATTATATTATAAAAGGAACACCAATTTTGAAAATATGGCCCATCCAGGTCTGTTTTATTTATTCAGAATTTTTTGCCGGTGAAGAGACCTGAAATGGGGGGGGGGGTGGTTCAAGCCAATTGCCACCACCCTTTCACCACTTATACTTTTAAAAGACAGATATTGAAAATTGCTATAAAAGTGATAGTATACAGTGTACCTCCATCCCCTTTAGTTCCCTGCCCAACTAAGCGATGTTTTTTTTTTATCTCTTTGTTGTTGTTGTTGCTTTTTGTGCTTATTAGAATATTTTTTTGCGTATATATACGGTAACTGATTTTATTTAAATTTAATGCTAAGTAGCTGGTATATTGTATCTACATTTTTTATACACGCAGATGATAAATATTGCAGAATGTGATCATATATATATATTGAGGACCGTGTGATATTAATATTAATTAACAAGAGTTAATGCAATAATAAAACCAGAATAAACAAGACATTCTTGTGATGTCCAAAAATAAAATTAGCTGCTTTACCTGATTGTAGAGCATATGATATGGACGCCTCAAAAAGTGACCATTTATTGTTTGAAACAGAAATAACAAATCAAAGCAATTTATTAAATTTCTAGAAATAGGTAAATGGTGGTTCCTTCCATTGTATGAATTTGTTGTAACGGTAAACCGTTTGGTGTTCGACAACAATACCAAAAATAAAATATATGCGAAAACCTAGGAGGAGGAGGAGAGAAGGAGTAGGTCATAAATTTTTGAAGATCGAAACTCGATATGGGTTTTTTATGTTATAACGTTTTCATTTATATGTTTTTTTGCATTAATTCCAAACAATTCTGCCGTCATTGCTTTTTTATTATTATTATTTATGATGTTTATTGTCATGTTTTTATATGTTTCAGATTACTTTTTCTGCATGTACTTAATTGTTTTTTGTTTTTATCATTATGATGTACATGTACATACTCTCGTACACTGTACATCAGTGTATTTAGTTCTGTTTTAGATTTTACTTCTTATTTATGATTAGTAATTTAATAATTGATAATTAAAGTCTCGTATGAACAGAGCAGACAGACAGGAAGCAGTGTAATGAGGTCATATCGTGTAGTTTTCCAAGATTCTATCTTAAAACAGGAAGTTAAGATTCAATCAGTACCGTTTTTCTTCCTGAACATGCGTAAAATTCAAAGCAGATGATGACAGTTTGGTATACTTTAAAAGTTATTTTTATTCACATTTTTTTTCTTCTTTTTAATCACAGAGTATAATTAAGGAAGGAGTCTTTTCTGGTTTTCGACTTGTCAAACGTAAATTTGATTAATGGTTCATTAAATCAAGATGAAAGGAAATTAAAATAGTATATTTTTCTTTCTTTTTTACTATCATACAACTTGGCATAGAAAAATGTAATCAATGTTTAGAATGGAACAAGGACTATATTTTTGGCGTAATATTGGCGTAGGAAAATATCACATGTTGCGCAATTCAGAATTGCTGCAGATTATATATATATAATGAGTCTGTTTTAGCATTTTAAAAACAATAACAATAATGTTGGATTTTTTTTTACTAATGTGAACTAATAATATGATACTTGGGTTTCAGAATATGTTTTTAAAATATGATTTGCCTATCAAATAACATTTTTATAAGCTTTTTAAAGCGCCCATTCTATACATTGATTTTTGTGAAAAAATCACTAAAATCAGTTTTTCTCTCTTATGAAACGGTCAATATATTAGCTTTTCTGTTAATTTATATCTTTATATAAAGTCTTCATAATACATAAAAATTAGAAATATTTTATTATTGGAAGCATAAAAAAAAAATCAAAATTTCTTCAAAATTTAAGAAAATTAGAGGAAATGCGGGCTAAGCAATATCAATTTTAGTATAAATATTTATTCCAATTAAGTAGTATAAGCTGATAGACACTCTCATGGTCTATGATTTCATTGAAGATTTCAATCTTCAAATCTTAAACAAATGTCTACAGAACTATAAAGAGCTACACTTATTTTTATCACTCTTTACGTTGAGGAAAAAGGTAGTGACCTTGACCTGACCTTTATCCGAAAACAAAAAGGTCAAATTTAATTAAACTGATAGAATCATTAAGTAATATGATCCGTTTGACTGTGTCAAAATTTCATGCATTTCTTATTATAAGAAGTATGTTTAATAATGAAAAGACTCCTTCCTTAATGACAAACTACGTAAACTGGTTTAATAGTTTCATTAAGTTTTCTTGTTCTGAATAATACTTTTTAATATAAAATATGAAATAATGGTATGTCTTTTTTCAGATAAAATCATTGAAATAATGTCCTTGTTTATGTTTGTCTGTTTTTTTTTTTTTGGGGGGGGGGGTGGTTGGGGGGGGGGGTTGCTGAAGGAAAGGTCTTGCATGGCTGTTAACATACAAATTAAAAAACATATATTAAATGTTTTAAACATCTCCCCTTCAAATAAAAAAACCCCAAAAATGAAAGAAAACAAAAACAAAAAAAGAACAAGAAAAAAAATGCTGAGAAGATCCAAGAAAGTTTATATAGTACAGTATATATAGCTGCCTTTATATAGAAAAGATATGTCAAATTAAAACTCTATGTCAAATTTGCCACTTACATGTAGCACTTTTGTATTAATCCAAAAATTAGTTTTCAAAAAATCATACCATATATCAAAAACTCACCATATGACGAACCAATGCCCAAATGATATGTGACCTCTGATGCTTTTTGTTTGTGTCACATGTCCAATTGTATATAAGATATTTTTCTTAACTGACAGGTGAGGTATTAATACCTTCAAAGATTAACTATCCAAAGGAAATTCCTGTGGTAAAAATAATAGGACATAAATAATTTTCGATTGGTATTTTACTTCTTACCTGAATTCAAATTCCTAAAGGATTTGAAGAGAAATTCAATGGGATTTTAAAATCCGGTAAGAAAACCAAATTTCTCTTTTTGGAAAAGTTGTTCATGTACTTGAAAATAAACATTCTTGGAAATTTGAAAAAAATCAATTAACGAGATTAATTTTTTTTTGGGGGGGGGGGGGGGGGGTGGCGGGGGATGGGTTGGTTAAATGAATACTTTTAAAAGGTAATGGGTTTGGTATGAAGTCATTATCTTAGTCCTAAGATAGTAACTTAAATCCGTAACGAGCTACATGTAAATTACGTAAGTGTACATATACATAGATAACTAATTTTGAGAGGTACTAATTATCAATTTATATATTTTATAAAATACTTTAATTTGAAATTGGGTGTAAAATGTTAAAACTGAATCAATTAAAAGCATGTTCCCCAACCTTACAAATACGAAATGCTAAAGACCGACTTGTCAAGTACCTAGTAAGCCGGAAGTGGGCGACTGGATATCGATGTGTCGACTTGTCATGACTGGAGAAAACCATGTAATTCCTCATAATGTCAATGAGTGACAGGTGCCAGGAATCTCCGGTCCTTCATGTGGTGGTGGTTGGGTTCCATCACAAAAAAGGATGTCAGGTACCGTAATTAAAATATTCCGCTATTTCGCAACTTCATGTAATATATTAATTCTACCCGATTACTCCACAGTTCATCATCAGTTGACATTTGCTATTAGTGTCCTGCAGTCCATGTATAAGACATGTGATAAAATATTCATTTTATTGATTATGCGTTATAATTTAAAACCAACTGACAAATGACTGCCAGAATTTACATGTAAACATCTTCCTTGATGAGTTGAGAATATGATAATTTATGTTGAGCAAGTTGAACAATAAGAATGACACTATCCTCATAAATTATTGCATAAAGTAAGACAGAAAACTGCCCAAGTATCAAATAAATGTCAAGTTTAAGAGAAATCAATAATCATGAAAAAATGCATGGATGAACTTCTGAATAAGCATATATTTGAATTAGTAATTCTCTTGTTTTATCACAAATGTTATCTATATGCTAAAATACTGTTTAATTAAGCCCAAAACAGTTATTTAGTCCCTGAGAAACAGTTATATTGCCCTCCTAAGAAAGTTACATATGTATCTCCTTTTGCATACAGATAAGGTCAAGTTAAAAATTCAAAGGGCCAGTTGCTAAGCAAACGTAAAAAAAAATATTCAACATCAGTTGATTTTAATTTAATTAATAAAAATAGAAGAATATTTGTTCCTCGGAAAAAAAATTCCTGTTACCAGGGTTGTCTCTAAAAATTGAAGTAGAAGGAGGAAATGAAAAAGTAGCAGGGGGTTTGGGGGTCTTCCTTATATCTACATTGTGTTTGAAATACAATAATAGCCGGGTAATTAAGGCATTATACGCGGGGGAATTCCCCGCCTCCCGGGTCTGAGAGACAACCCTGTGTCACCTTAGGGCAAATATTTCTAGCATGTTGGCCTTAAAGGCTTGTAATATATGTATAGTATATCTCTTATAATATACTGTGTGTTAGGAGTACCAGTCTATTATGTGAAGGTTGATGCTTAAAACAGACTACATTGGATAATTATATAAACATTTTGACAGACTCTAACATTAAATTTATTATAATCCGGTTAAATATTTTCTATTTGTAATATGATCATTTATAACTTGACACAACGAATATTCAGACATTACAGCTTTTTCAATAGTAATGAAGTAAAGTTATATGATCCAGTAATATTGAAATAATTTATTCATCTCAAACAAATTTTTTCCTCATAGGTGGAGTATTCCTACCCTCCTCTGGTAGAAGGAAATGATGTGAACTGCTCTGAGGTACCCAAAGAATGGAAACACCTTGCCTCATTGGCTATTCCAGATGGAGCTCACAATTATACCAAAGGTACCAGAGGTCTCCCCCAAAAAACATTTCAGCCCTCTTCCCATTACCCTCCAACACGCAAACACACTGTCATACAAAAACACATGAGCAGGTCTGAGGAATACACTCACTGTAAAAGTGGTTATTTATGCTTGGGGGTATTGTACACTAATTACACAGTAAGCTGAAAACTGCGTAAAATAACCCGGTGTCATATAATATTTTGATACCGCGAAATATTGAACCCAGGTTCAATTTAATATGTGATATTATGAACCCCGGTTCAATTTATCGCTGTGAAATGTTGAACCCCCCTATGAAATATTAAACCCCGGGTTCAATATGTTATGGCCGCGATATATTGAACCCCTTCCTACATGTATGTCCAATTTCTATTGGAGAGGGGTTCAAAATATAATGGCCATATCATATGTTACAAAAATCAAAATTTTAGAGTGGTTTATCAGTTATATTGCATCTGCGTATTTAATACCCACGTTTTGACAATAGAAAACGCGTACTTAACCACCAGCATAAATAACAACTTTTACAGTACTGGTATATATGGGTATGAAATTAATTTTACTGAATCCGTAATATGTTTTACGGTGCTACCGTTCTCGCGAGCGCAGCAAGAATCACACATGCCTTGTATCAACTTATAGTTTTATTTAGGTATCAACGAACGTCAAAGAATTTTTGACAGAGTATTGCTCTACAATAAGTATGCCAAATGTACTGATGTTATGATACATACAGCGCAACCCCTACCCCGAGAGAGAGAGAGAGAGAGAGAGAGAGAGAGAGAGAGACTGGTACCTTTTGTACCTTTTCCCACAATTAAATCTAATGGTCTGACTATATGCAATATCTACATAAGTTTTAACTGATTCTTTTTTTTTTCATTTTATTCCTTTTTATTTAGTTCAAAATGTCCTATTGTTTATTTCCTCCCTACTCATATACTTTATGCAGGTGTCAAAACATGGCTGAGCCAAAATAATTCCCGAATTTTCCTTTGAATTCGGGGCGTTTTCGCACGCGACAGGAGCTGATTTTTTTTATGAGATGAAAAACAATGTGTAAGAGGTCTAACTATCCCATTTTTGTAATAATGCGAGGTCATTTGAATTTTTGATGCGTGTTGTTTCTGGAGGGGGGTGAAAAGGCCAGGGCTTGATTTTCAAGCACATGTGTAACTTCGAGGTAAACAAAGTCTCACACCTTGCTGGAAGCAAGTGTGTATTTTGCTAGAAAATTGTAAATCAAGCGTTGTTTAAAAAGATGACAAGAGGATTTTTTTCCAGAAGTTCGTTTTGAATTTTTAATCTGTATGTAAAGTTGTGCAATTTTGGTAAGAATATAGAGTAAAATTTAATACTGTTGTGACACCTGCACCTACCTACTGTACATGCATGCACAATTAGCTTTAAAATATTTTATTAGAAAAAGATTAAAAACAAATCATATGTCAATGAGGCAGATATCGCAGTCTATACTGAAATAGCCAGTACACTCATTACAGATGTTTGATCCACCTTTAAATTTATCGCGGGAAATATAGCGTGAGTGCACTGTGACGTCATCCATGACTTTGTTCGTCTTTGTTTACGTTTCTCGACTCAATACGAAGGTATGGAAGCATGTAACAAATCTTTTGAGTCTCGCCAAAGCATATGCGGTACTTAAAACGTATCTTCAAACTTTATGTCACCGTAAATAACGAGTTAAAAGTCAGCCATTTTTGGCAGAGCACCATGGGTGAAAACATTAGAGAGCATTATAGGACGTAGACAAAAAATTTTGTTTGATGAACTGTAGGTTTAGCTCACTTTTGTTCCCACGCACACTGGTTCTAAGAGCTCGCTTTGCTCGCCGCCGCTGCGCGCCGGTGAGCTGCGCGCCGGCGAGCTGCGCTCGCTATTACAACAAAACAGTCTGAACTCAGACGGATCTGGCCCTGCTGTCACTGAAATTCTTATATCACTCAACTCAGTCCGCAACTCAAATCCTTAAAGGAGAAGTGCATGAGTTTGAGATAAAAACTCAGACTGAAGTCTGAGTATTGACTTGAAAAAAGTTGATGAAGTCCAGACAGGTCCAGATCTCGGGTTTATAAGTCTCAAGTTAATGTAATATAATAAATGCACATTACTAAAACAACAAAATGCTTTCTTTGGTGATTCATGTTCAACAGTAGGTTAACTAAAAGAAACAGCCAAATCATCTCCTATAGGAATTTGAGTCCGACATCATTTATGATAATTTCGTACAATTCGTGATTTTTCTTAGGTCGCTGTATGTTTCGTCCAATCAATAAATGGGATTTCATTCTAACTGTTTCTATAGAACTATGAATCAACTATAAGTTTCTGTAAGAAATAGTGGGAATCATACTTGGTAGATGTAAATATATGAATTGTATATAATTGTTTTAATCCAGTCATTCATTATGTTTATTTTGATAAAAAAGATTTGTATTTATAGTATATCAGATGATCATAACAGGGTTGTCTCTAAAAATTGAAGTAGAAGGGAGAAATAAAGAAGTAGAAGGGGAACTGAAGGTCTAGCTTATAGCTAGATTGTGTCTGAAATGCAATAATAGCCGGGTAATTACGTCACTTTAGGCGGGGGAATTCCCCGCCTCCCGGGTCTTCGAGACAACCCTGTCATAATCTGAATTATTTTTCACAGACACAATTTATTTCCACCTTCCGTCTCGAGATGGCGCATGTAAAACAGTTTATGGAGTGGCTTGCTACAGACAGATAGAATCATCAGTAAGTTCTTAATCACTCTATATGTACTGTAAATGCATTTACATAAACTGCATTCTGCTGTAAACATTACTGCTTACTGTAGATTCCTTATTTTACCTAATTCCGCGATTCAAAGGTATTGCATCAAATCGCGAAAAACTAAAATCGCATAAGCCAAATTTTTTTCATAGTTCCAAATAGTTTACATCTGTCCAGAAAACAGTTGTGAGATTTTAAAAATTTGTGAGATGTGCTTCTCGCGATTTTACGCAATATTAATTCCTCGTGTTTAATTAGGAATTTACAGTATTTTGGCCGTTTGTTTGCAGTAAAAATATTGTATTCTCTTTGGTGTTATTCAGATATGACTGTCCAGTATGGCATTTTAGATTTGAACATGTACAATGTACATGTAGCTAGTTTGTTTGTTGTAAACAATTTATATGGAACTTTTTGGTTTACTGTAAACAAGAGAGTCACTTGAATGAAAATCTGATGTATGATACTTGATCTTGATGTATAATGATTAACCAATGCAAATGTACTATTACTTACTGTATATAGGGAAATATGTGCCCCCGTTTTATTTTTGCCCAATTCGCCCTCGTAGTCAGCGGGCGAATTTAAAACTGGGCGATTTCAGTGTCTCCATTTATCTCTTTTAGAACACACCTTTGTCTTGACAAATTTAGGACAGGGCGAAAGCTTTTGCGAGTGAAGAAGAGCGAAAATAAAATGGGGCAAAAATAACCCTGTATACAGTATTAGGTTTGTTACTGATTGTCTACAGAATGTCGGGTTTTTCAAGTCCATTGAAGGCTACGCAAAGCCACGATTGGCTTGGCAGTGCCTTGACATCCATGGACTTGAATGATTCTGTAGACAGTCAGTTATAAACCTACATGTGATAAATATTCGGTTTTTTTAAGACTCTAACTTTTTGTATGATTATTTTATGATAATTAACAAACTAAAGAAAGAAATTTTAGGTAAAAGAAATAACAGCTGTCATGTTGCTGTCTAGTGCAAAGTCACATGACTTGTTTTATCCAATACATATGATTAATTTTCTTTCCTTTTTTACTCGTTACCTAGGCCTTGATGAACAAGTCATCTGATGTCACGCGCAGCACGGTTCAGAAAAGTGTGTGTGTCTTGAGTAGATTGGTAAGTGCCTATTTTTTTGTTCAAACCTAAGCATATCACAGGAAGAAAACGATAAATTTAGAAAGTTTTATGTATGTCTTATATCCATAAATGAACGTCTGTCTTTTTATAAAATCTCTATTTATTATAAATTGATTTGCAATCTACGTAAAGTGAGTGTTGTTGAATGTTGTAGCTATTGAGATTTATAATCAAAAAATTATTCAATCGGTTAATACATATACATTTGGTAATTAAAAAACAACTTTTAATTGTGACAACTTTGCTGTCGAAATTCCCCAAGAATAAATTGGTTTGCTTTAACTTTATTTTTCAACCAGTTCCTTCTAGTTTTTCTTTAAACATTTACAACCATCAAACATGAATCATTTACAGTGAGGTATATTCATTGAAAAACTTGCGAAATCTCTCTAAACAAACAAATGATATTGGGATTGTAGTAATGATTTGATTAGAATTCCTGTAGTTTTATTTCTTTAAACTTTGACCTTTTTCTTTCAGCCTCTCTATGGATTAATTCAGGCCAAGCTGGAGTTGATCACCCATGCCTACTTCGATGAGCTGGATTTCAGCAAGGTAGAACTGTTGGAGGACACTTATAAGAACCTCAGCTTGTCCATGACAGAGAGTCTTAGGGACGGAACACAGGTTTTCCTTGGTGTGTGTTTTATAATGCATGTATACCCATTGTTTTTTCCTTCTTGACACTGTTAATTTTACAGAAGGTGTTTTAGAACACCGCACTGTAGTTTTCCGAATTCATATCACTACTCTCTGATACTGATGACACAGAATGCAAGAAATAATGGTTATATGTTGTGTTTTCAAAGAGTTTATTTATAAATCATGGCTTTGTTCAAAAAGTAAACGTACAATTCGTTCAAAAAGTGTGTTGTTTTCATGTTCTAATGAAAGGGTATATACTGTAAGTCGTTTTAATACCACTGTGTTAAAATTTCACAATTTCTCAAAAAGTACCAGTGATGGTTTTAATTTCATGCTCCAATAAAACCAGTTGATCGAAGTATATATGTATATTAAGCATTAACACTTTTTAAAAAGTTAATTAAAAACTTATTTTAGTATTTATGATGGGTTTAATTTCGAGGGAAAATTATGAATCTTGAACATAGTGAAGGTCGGATCACCTTGAATTGCTAGACACATCTGGTGTGATTATTGTTTGATCTGATGATCTGCAATACAACATAATCTGACTCCTTTGCATCAAGTTACATTGATGTATATTTGTATATTCTTGGGTAGCCCTCACCAAGGAATCAAACAAATTATGAATTTCAATGAGTTAGTTTTCTTACTGAAATGAAAACAGACACATCCACGAAATTACATCCCCACGAATAACCAAAAAAACCCCAAAAAATTCACGATAATTAGCTACCACAAATGAAAATGATTCCACAGTACAATGTATTTACTAAAATTATTGAGGTACAGACCCTGAAACGTACTACTACACCAAAAAAGCGTGCGACTTTCGTGCGAGAAACGTTTCGTGTAAACCGTTTAGCGTTTCGTGTGAATCGTGAAGCGTTTCGTGTAAACCGTTTAGCGTTTCGGGCAAAGCGTGCAGCGTTTCGGGCAAAGCGTGTAAATCGTTTCGGGCAAAGCGTGCGAGAACCGTGTGAAACGTTCATCAAATTTCATTCGGAACTCTCTGACAATTTAATTGTTTCAAAATAGCGCTCGTGTTAAACATTACTTTAAACTGTTTGTGATTGGCAAAACTCCTATGAGATATTCTCGTGAAAAAAATATATAAGAAATGATATACTTATCTTTTTACAAAATTGAATTAATTCTTAACAAACAAAAGAAAAGTACGCGTATTGAAAGAAGACTAGTTACTGAGACTATTCGGCTGTGTACAACAAGTACATAAAACCTCGGACATCGAGTAAGACCTGCACCTGGCTGAACCTGTCAATCAAACTCTGTGTATTCGTTTTCATTGGATGGTCACTCGTCTCTCTTTTTTGTCAATAGCCAATAGAAATTTAATGACTTCAAGGTAGACGAAATCAGTATTTGATGATGCACACAATTTCAATGATAGATTATTTAACATTAATTTGTACAAAATTAAATGTAAACATAGAAAAGAAATATTCTGTTCATTTCTATGAAATGCGGGAAGTAAATTCTTCTGAATCCCGATCAAAAATATTTCTACAAGTGATTATTTTAATTATTTAAACACTGATAACGGAAAACAACAAGTAATCAACACACTGAAATTTTCCTAAAATGTACACATGCAATTAATTATTATGGGAATCTATATGCACTGTACTAAATTCAAATAGATTATGATAGATATATTGTACGCCGTTATGCGGGGCGCCGGTTATGTATACGAATATTGAGACAAAAATTTAAATCATTTTTTATTTTTTGTTCTATCCGAAATAGTAATGACAACTTTCTTTGTTTAATCGATTGATTTTTTTTTCTGTGATAATATGTACGGAACATTTATTTACGCGAATGATTCGGCATAAAAAAAAATTATTCGGTTGTTTTATAGCATTTTTCTAACTTGTGTTACTAATTTATTTTACATAACTTTCAAAATTATCAATGTAAATAATTACAGGTTTATTTACTATTACATGTAGTATTTTTACATCGTATTCTCTGAAACTAATAAAAATATTAATGTGAGAAGAACAAAAAAAATCCCGCCGAATACTGAAAAACCGATTTCAGTTTGTAATCATACGGATATTATTTTTGGTATTAAATATTATGTTACAGTAACTTTTTTCTCTGGAATTTTTATCATTTACGGCACTGATAAGAATCATGGATATTTCTTTTGAGCAATAAATATATTTATAGAAGTAATATTTTTGGCTAATTCTGTGAATAAATAGTTTTTTGCTTTAAATATAAGTACCAAATTAATTTAATTAATCAATTCAACACTGATGTACATACATGTATATGTTTCTAATATCGGTATTTCTATTATTTCGTGTTTTTCTTACTAACAGAATCAGAGTAAAATCCGAGAGGAACCGAATCGATCAGGATAAAAGCGTGTCCAAAGCGTGTGAAAAGCGAGCAAATCGTTTCGTGCGAGAATCGTTTCGTGTAAACCGTTCAGCGTTTCGTGTAAATCGTTTAGCGTTTCGGGCAAAGCGTGCAGCGTTTCGTGTAAACCGTTCAGCGTTTCGTGTGAACCGTTAAGCGAGCGTGTGGTGTAGTAGTACGTTTCAGGGTCTGTACCTACATATACATGTATAATAATGCATATATTAGGAATAGTAAGTTTTCATCTTAGTGTATTGAAAATCTGTAGTTTAATTTTCCAGCGTTATTTAATCACAGTTTCTGTGCTCTTTTTGTAGGTATGTCTGTTCGTGATGTGGTGACACAATTCAGACACAAAACTGTTTTACTATTCAAACTTATCCTTTTGGAGAGAAGGGTAAGCTATTTATGTAATTTGATTGGATTGATAGAATCCAATTGAAATTAGATTAATTTAAACAAGGGATTTTTTTTAATGCCAGACATAAAATGCTGAATTGAATAACTTCATATAAAACAAAAATAATTTAATATTTTTATTATTTTGATATGAAGCTTTTAATTTTGAGTTTTCTGTCTTTTGCAGATAAAAAAACACTTACTTTTTTGTCATTTCTGAATTTTTAAAATTGTTTAATGATCTACTATTTTAAGTTTTGGAAATTTTAGAAATAATTTTTGGAAAACCATGCACTTTTCAGATTCGGGAATGAGGCTGAATTTCAGCCCCAGAGAGACCCTAAAAAAATCCCTAATTTCTTCATTTGTAAATGTTTATTAATAGGGTGATTTAACCATGCATCGGACACATACCTTGGATCGGACAACTTTGTTAATAAATATACAAATAAATGTGCATGCGCTCATGTGTTGTTTCGTATATTCCTGAATTAGAACAAATGAACTTTATCATTATTAAGAATTTGACAGTCACATTGTCAAAGAAATAGCAATATAGACATCGTAAAATGACATCAAATACGCCATTATTGAAAATTTACTTACGAAGATTTTACACTAAAGCATGATTTGATTGTTGTGCGTTTGATTGTAATATAGTGAAAATGCACTCTCTGCGTAAAATAATTAGAAAGAAGTAAGTTTTGAAACAAAATTTGATTAAAATAAGTCCAGGAAATTTGAACAATTAATGTCAAGGTCATTATTGCACCATATGTTCATTTCACCATGGATCGGACACAAATTAACCATGCATCGGACAGTTTTCACTGCATGATTTCTTCTAATAATATGGAGATTATGTGCCCATTCCTTTATACTTTAAATGTGAAGTAAAATAAAAATTTAAAAAATAATTGATACAAACATTTTCCTCAAACCACTTAAAAATCGAGTTTTACGGACACACCATTTTTAGTCCAAAGTTCCTGTAGGAGCTGGCACGATAAAGAACCCCTTATGATAAATATGTCCTTAAACAGAAGCACTAGTCTTAATTCCTATATATATGTATATTTGAGGATTTACATTAAAAGAAATATGAATAGCAATTGAATAAATTAATATTTCCGAACCTTTGTATTTTTGCATTAAAACCAGAAAATGTTGTTATTTTTAATCTCTACTGCACTGCTATAGCTGTCCGATGCTTCGTAAATATTGTCCGATCCATGGTGAAATAGTTCAACACTTCATTAATTTGCTTTATTTTCTACATTTTTAACAATTTCACAATTTTTTCTCCAATAATTAAGCAAGGGGAAAACCTGTACCTTTTAAAACAAGTTTTATTTATATTTGGACGATATTTAATGCGTGAACAAAGGGAAAAATCCAAAGGTGTCCGATGCATGGTGAAATCACCCTATTTTTAACTCATTCTGGATCTGTGAAATGATCAATGCCAAAGAAGTAAAATAAGCTGCATATGTTCTATTTTTTCTTCCATTAGGTACTTTTTACAGGTGCCCCCGTCCAGACTCTGTGTAACACTATCTTGGCTGTCCTTTCACTATTTCCAGGTATGAAATGTCCTTTTACTTTCTATGACTGTCACAGCACAGTGATTTACAATGTTTACAGCAATTTACAGCAATACAGCATTTTTGCATTTCAATTATGTCTCTTAATTTTTATGAAAGGATTTTGTGTATGTTATTCGAAATTTGTATTCAAAGTAATTCAAAACAGGTGACATTCAAATAATTCATTTATTTATAGAACCATTTTAACAAGAGATTCGACTTCGGGTAGTTGAGTCAAACGGCAATATTACATGTGCCTGTCTATTTCATTGTAGGCCATTCAGCTATGGCTCTTTGTAATTTCATAACAAGATTTCTCTGGCTTTTGAGCGAAGACTACGCAATTGTTGTACATTTCGCTTGAAACCAGCGTCATTTTAACTTGTTTGGACACAAGAAATTAATCGTTACATCCTACCGAAAGTCCAAGGTCTTGTTAAAATGGTTCTAAATTGTCTAGACTATTTATTTCTCTGACAAAATGACAATGTTTATACTGAAATGCAAGATTTAGTACAATGTGTATCCCAAAATGAAGAAATGCTACGTGTACTATATTTATAATATACAGTTATCAAATGAATTCTTCAATGAATAAATTTTAATGTTGATTTCTGGTTGGCTTGAATTCATTTAAATCAAATTGTTGATGAACACCCAGGTATGATTGAGTTTGGATTAGAGGAATCAGCGACTGTCGAACTCAACAGACAGCTGTCCCCGACACTCCGCACGACGAGTTCCGACGGAAGCGAAGAATTCCTTGAAGTCTGTTACCATGACGAAAAGGTCAACTACAGGTCACCAAAGAAAGACAAGCAGGTCAGGAAAGAAATAACATGCGATACAACCATTTTTTTTTTCTTTCTTATTTGTATTTTAAAAGCAAGACAATTTATCCCCATATCTATAAAATTGTTCAGAATTGAAATAAAACATCAGGCAAATTCACAAAATTCAAACAAGGTTATACAATTGAAACTAAATTTTTTGCCAGTATAAAGAGATTCTATATTTACGTACAGAATAATTTGTGAATAATATTATATAAATTTAATGTACGTAAATTGGATAAATATGTCATGTGCATAAGAAGAGGAGGGGAATAAAAAATTTTAAAAAGTTTACTTGAATTAACAATCATGTACATTTTGTATGCTATATTTACATGAAGCAGTACTATTATAACTGGACATATACCATTTTTTTTTCATGTGTCACAAAATTTGCAAAAATTTGGGGAAATCTGTAACATATTTAAAATTTTTGTCAGAAACTTTTTGCGATTTAAAAAGTTTCTAATAGAAAATGAAACAGGATATGATTTATGCGTATACAACTATTTGCGATTTAAAAGAGGTCGCGAAAAAAAGCGAAAACTAGATCATCATGAATATTACCAGATATACTGTAATCATGGCACAGGTTTTGTTTTTATAGGCTGAGGCTCAGGCCGCTTACAATGAACCAGAACAACTAGAAATTCCAAGAGATGGAATGGAGCCATCTTCTACCGTAATATCACAAATAAAACCACAGCCAACCTCTCAAACATTTGACAATACTTCTGATAACCAACAAACTCAGGGTCAAGAGGTCACCCCAAGGGCATTAAGGAGTTTGTCTGATACAGGAAAGGAGAATTCTGGGAGGGAAAGTAAATCGGGTCGTTCTTTAGTGAAACGGACACTTTCAGAAAGTTTTGCGCTAGATTATGAAAATCAGACGAAGTCGGAAGGAGGTTCTTCCCCTAGTGATAATAAAGTTCCTTTTTCCCATGATCCTTTGGCCAATATGAGAGATATCACGCAACTGACAGCAATTCAATCCGGAACAAAGTTGAAGCAGACGGATTCTGTGGTAAATGTGGAGGAATTCAAGGATTATTTGGAAAAGCTGGAGACTATGAGTGACGAAGAAAAGGAGTCTTCCAAATTTGAGCTCTCTTTGAATTTGGAGGACGCAAGAGAGGTGTTGAAGAGAAGCGAGGGGATAGAGGAATTGGACTCGCCAGAGAGCATTCTGAAAATAGATCAGGAGGATTGTTTCTCTTGGGAAGAGGATAGGCTGTTGCTAGCAATAGAACACAAAGACTCCATCAGTGAAGCTGAGGCATCCAGACAGCAAAACAACCAATCAGATTCCACAAAGGAGTCATGTGATACTCAGGATTCTGGGAAAGAAGTAGGATCACCAAATGTGGGAGCTCAGAAAATTAAGACAAGTGATAGCATTGACAGTGAGAACACAGACTCTGCAGACAATGGCATTCCAACTAGTGATGTGAAGAAAAGCCCTGGCAACAAGGCAGCAATTCTAAAGAACAGGATCAGCTCTGCTATCAGTGGATTAAAAACCAAGCGGGGCAGTCAGGAGCCCTCTCCAACTGGAGAAAACTCCCCTGTGGAAATGGGAGTAGTGCTTAGGTCTTCCAAACTCCATCAAGATGACTGTGGCTTTCCACTGGCTGTGTTTACCAAGGTAAGATTACTTAATAAGGGTAACTCCAGTGTCTTTCGTGTTGGATTCTTTTTTTACTCGGCTTGATGATTTTCCGGTTATAATTTAAAAGTTTGGTTTGACACAAATTTTTTAAAAGGCTGGGTCTACCTCAAGTGTTCTTTTTTTTAAACACTAGTCTTATTATTTTGTTAGATGCTACAGGGCTATAAAAAAGTTTCATGTTGTTTTTAAATTGTGTTGATGATATCATACTACACAGATATAAGCTAGCTCAAAGAGTTTATGAATAGCAATCTAAGGAAGCCTTTTACAAAGGAAATCTGTAGCTTCCATAAAACATTGTCATCTAACATCACTTAATGTTTTTGCTGTTTAATATAAATTCCTTAGTTTACACTATGTACCGGTAGTACTTAGTTCTGAGATTCCACTGTTCTGCATGTTCTGTGTCAAATTGCAAAAATATAAAATTGCAAGCATTAATTTTTTTTACATTTTCGATTAGTTCAAAACTGTCTGAAAAATAAAAGCGAGAATTTAAATTTCGTCATGGTTGCTTCCCGTGATTTAACGCAGATATTTATTCTGCACCTTTAATTAGGAATCTACTGTATTTTATTTAGTGGTTTTGGCGGAATGCTGCTTTTGCTAGTACATTGCTAAATGTCAACCATATATGTAGAACATAGGTACATGTACATTAATTATTGCACTTGATTAAATCCATGCTAATCTTTTTGAAAATAATTTTCTGCCAAATATCATATATGCTTGATATAGAATATTTACGTCAATGTTCAGAGCTTTGTCATTGAAGCAAATTCTGTAAATTCCTTATTTTACGCGAGTACTTAATTCTGCGATTCCACTGTTTTGCATCAAATCGCGAGAATATAAAATCGCAATCACCAATTTTTTGTAATAATTTCCTATAGTTCACACCTGTCTGAGAAATGAAAACAAAACTTTAAAATTTGCGAGGGTTGCCTCTCAAGATTTTACATAGAAATAAATTCCTCCCATTTAATTAGGAATCTACAGTACAAAGAACCAGATTGGACTGTAATGAACATTTACAAGATGTTTTTAAACTGTTGTCATTTTCTCAGTGTTTCTCGGTGTTCACCATTCTCTTGATTGGCAGGGTTGTGTATGCCATCCATATCTTTCTCTCCAATACCTGGATCTCATGACAGACGTCAACGTTCGGAGCTTTGTAATTGGAGCAACTAATTTCCTTTTCCGACAAAAACGCCATCTTTCAGACATTGTGATTGAGGTACTGTAAATCATTTTGATCTAGTGTGATACACTATAATTCTAGTAATGCTATTTAACACCACTACAAGATTATGTCATTGATATGTTTTGGAAAATTTTATTTTAATTAGCATGTTGCTAAGTCTTAGGTAATTACTTGTAAATTCTTGAATATTAATATTTGAGAGGGATTATTACTGGTAGAATTGATCAAAATCCATTTGACTGTGCTCTAAGGCGATTTTTTTTCACTGAATTTAACCCAATTTGTGTGCAAGACAATTTATGCATTTTTTCAGAAACTTGTAGTCTTGAACATTTCTTTTTACTTGCCTATTAGTACCCATATGTTTTTTAAAAGTTTTAAATGTTGGCTTGATTTTACACAAATCTGTCGTTGGCTTGATTTTACAAAAATCTGTTGTTGCAGACCATTTTATTGATCAGATCAATGATTGTAAAATTAACAGATAAGGCTGTCAAAAATTAATATGAATTTCTGAAAATTATTTTTTCTTAATCTAAGGTGTCAGATTCTGAGGAGGGCAAAATAGAAATCCATGACCGCGAGTTGCAGCGTCTGTTACACCTGACGACGGCTGACCTCCGATTCGCTGACATCATCATCAAGGCCGTGTTAGGGGAGGACACGGATGACCCATACCTGGACGGAACAGGTACAAAGGTCATGCTTGACAGATGCTTAAGAGGGCTGAATGAACATTTTAAGACTATTTTTATTTCTTTGAGACGAAGAGCTAGAGCTGTATAAGGATTGTTCAAATTTTAAAGCTGAAGTATTGTGGTTTCATCAATATTTATTTAGTTGTATTTCTTGGATTTCGTTGTTAAGTTGATCCATGAAATTAAATGTGCAATTTTCTATTTACATTTTGTATTACAAGGGTCATTGGCCACCAATTTACATATCCTTGAAACTGTGATTTTCATATTTTACACAAAAGATTGAAACCCTTGAATATTAATGAAACCAATATGATTTCTTTCGTTTGAGGGACGAATTAGACAGAAATCAATTTCTACTTGGTATAATAATGAATTAATTATCCGGATATATAAGGTTTTCATTCGAATACCTGTTTGTGTCACCTGGTTCTTAAGAACCGGTTTATTAGCAAGGCTATATAAAGAATTGCTCAGGTGTTAAATACCAGTTTAGGACGACACGTACAGCGGAAAGTTTAAATTTTCAGAATTGTTTTATTTAATAGATAAATAATGTGAACCAACTTTATGCCATAATTATGTGTCTGTACATTTAATATGCCAAATATTAAATAGCTGCAGCGTGTCGTTGCTAATTCCACACAATGTGTTGTTATTTACTAGTATCATAGTATTCAGCTTTCATTTGGAAAGTAATGAATGGATTTAAAGGAGAACAGTATATTAAATAATATATTGTATCTAAAAATTTAAACTTTAAGTCAATCTGATGGCTGCTTTATCATTACCCAACCTCCTTAACTTGTTTAGAGCTACAACTACAAATTTTTGCGACCATGTCTCTGAAAAAAATTTTTATTACTGTAACAGTATAAAAGTGGCATGATAGACTGGCTTCCGGGGAAAAAATTTTCCAATAAAAATTGGTTGCGAATCTCATGAAATTTTTCCTAAAGTACACAAATTACTGGTAAAGTTGGTGTGCAGTATTCCTTGTTATTTGAGGAGAAAAAAGCATATATACATTTATTAGTTTGAATTTAAGATCGATGCTGATTGATTTGTCTCCTAGAATAAGGAGAATATTACACTTTTAATGCGTTATTGTTTTCAGAGTGGGAAGGAGGAGATGAGTGGATACAGGCACAATTCAGAGCATACCTTCAGTCTCTTCTGGTGACCATGGAGAAAAATGGTGAGCTTCCGTATACTGTCCAGTTTTAGATTAAATTTTATTTATTCCCTTTTAAAAAATTAGAAGTTCAAGAAAGCATGATGGTTGTTACCAAGGTAACAGAAATCCTTTTTAACCTGGTTTTCCAAAGGAAAAATCCGGTTATTAAAATGGTGAAAATGGTAGGCGGTTGCATGAGCAGGTAGACGGGCGGCTACCGAAAGGGTACCTTTGTTGTACGGATAATTCCTCCTACAGTTTTCAAGATAGGGAGTTGTTGTTTTGCAGATCAATTTTACATAAATCAGAAATGTGCAATTACTTGGATTTTGATTTTTGAAAATTGATAAAAAAATTTACCTGGTAAAGCTTTTGAACTTATTATTTTTGGGCATAATATTGTAAATAGGGTACCTCTATTGTATGTTGAATAACTCCTCCTACAGTTTTTAAGATAGGATATTGTTTTGCAGATCAATAGTACATATATTGGAGATGTTCATATTACTTGGATTTTGACTTTTGATAATTGATGGAAAAAATGCCAGCTGTTGGAATTAGTAATTTTTAGCAAAATATTGCATATAGAGTATAACCTATTTTTTGGGGATAGGTAGTGTTTATCAATTCAGAGTTAACAAATGGATTATGGATACAGTCCACACAAAAGAGAACCCAATTTGCTGCCTTCTAAACAGCATTTCTCTTATTATTCAATTTGAGTAATAATTTTCATAATGGTTTCAAAATTAAAAGTCTTAGAGCACATTATGAAAAAGATAAAAATACCACAGCAAAACTTGAATAAAATGAACATTGATGTAGCAAATTTACAGCTATAAAACAAATTCTTATTTATGTCCTTGCTAAATTCTTACTTATATGGCCTTCAAAAATAATTTCCTTAAGTTGGTTATCAGGCCCATGGGCATCTGATTTTAACATTGCGCATTTCCCATTATCATCATTTAAATTAATGAAATAAAATCATCGCAATGATTTAGATTTAATTATAACATTTGCAAATGGCTGCAGAATCTAGTTAGGAGACGCTGTGTTCAAGTTACGATCAAGTCTGTCACAGCAATTTTTTTAGTTTTGGTATGAAGAAGAATGTCTTTTAACTTCAAATGCATTTAGGGGAAGAGTTCCTTTAGCCTGACTGTACTAAACTAAATATCCCATTTTGTTTAAACACATTGCTTTCTCAAGCCTTGTAGTTGTGGTGTTTCTTGAAGAACATCATGACCTGTTTATAATTTTCATTAATTTAAGCTAATAAATCCAATAAGACAGATGCATTCATTGTAAGGTAACTATTTATTTGCTTTAAAACATTTCTTTTTCTGGATTTAAATAAGAATTGCACTTTCAAATTGTTAAAAAAAAATAAAAAATAAGAAAACTGCATCTTTTTTTAATGAAATAAAAAGAAAAAAGTTATCAATTTCTGACCACATCTGTTTTTGAAAATGTTGGCCTGAGAACTAAGAGATTAATTTTTTATGGCCTAAACCTATAATAGAAAGTGTCCATATATTATGAACACAGCTATAATGATTTTACAGCTATAACAAAGTAATTTTAAGACCTTCGCTGTCAAAATTTTAATGCTTTTTATCATTCATATAACTTTTTTTTTTCCATTATAAATTTCAATAAAGACAGATGAAATTTTAAGATACAAATCTTAAATATTCAAGTTTAAATATAATACTGTAAAAACAGTAAATTTAAAAAAAGATAAATTAAAAGGTTATATTAATATATTTTGTAAATGACGTTAATATTGTCTAATGATTTTATAATGTTCGAAAGCATTCTTAGTTTTAAGTTCTGTTAGCTGACTATTTAATAGCAAATTCGCTGCAAGATTTTTAACAAAATTGCTAAAACAAAGGTATAATGAATAAGTCTTTTTCAATAATCCCTTGAAATTTGTGATGAACGAGTTTTGCTGTACAGTTATTGAGTTTAAAAATCAGTAATATACAGTAATGAAATTTTAACACATTTATTGATTTTCAATACAGACTCAAAGCTACTAGAGGATTACGGGACAGCGTTTTGTCAGGCTTACCGCACGACACATAACTTCAAGCAGTGGTGGGGAACGGACCACTCAGGGCTGACCAATGTTCTGGTTGGGTAAGTCTTGGTCAGGTTGACCAGTTTCTTTGTCTAGCTCTGTGCTCTTCATCAACTCCTCTCTGAACTGAATTTTTCTGGGGTTGTTTAAGTGAGATGATGTAACTTTAAATATGTCTCATTGATGCCATATGTTAATGTTTATTCAATTGTGAACTCTCTTAACTTAAACAAAAAACTGTGGTTGGAGGCAGAAAACCCTTAGAACTTTCAAGAATATAGTAAACATGCATTGAACTCATTCCATCATTATAATGATTGTTATGCCCCCCTTTGAAGAAGGGAGGGCATATTTCTTTGCTGCTGTCTGTCGGTCGGTCTACCAATAGTTTCCATTCATTTTCTTCTCAGAGGTTGTGCATATTGAAATGATTTTTAATATACAGATGTGTCATAAAATATTTAGGTCAGGTTTGATTTTGGGTAAGATTGAGCAATATTTGACAGAGTTATGCCTCTTGGATAGAAATATTCACATAGAAAAATTCCTATTTTTTGCAGTTTCTGTTCATTTTCTATCCTGAGGTTTCCATAAGTGTTTCTCAAACATCTCTTGTTCAAATTTTTCCTAACTAAAAACAATTACCTCTTGACATGACAAGGTGATGTTTTTGTCAACATTGAAAAAAAAAATCTAGAGAGAAATCAATGTAAAATCGCATTCAAATTGTATTTTGCTATAGAGTTGAAAGAGATCTATTCATATCAATTTTCAAAAGTTTCAGCTAATATATTTTTGAAAATAATAAAATGCTTAAGGTGGCTCTATACACCAGTTTTTGATGACGCAGTACGCAAAAAAGTAAATCGGGAAGCATGCAATTCCAGTCCTGGCTAATTTAAACTGAGGCGAATTGTATGGGGATCCTTCTTTTGAAAAAAAAATGTTAAATGAATACCCGGTAGATTTAATTTGATAATTGGAAAATTTATTATTTACCGTACATGTAAGGTGATATATGCCACCTTCATGTGGTGTCTTATTATTTATCCCAATAATCAATAAAATCAAGTATGATTTCATAAATACTTTCTTTCCTATCATTGTCATCTTACAGCGTAGCGCAGTTGGTTAGAGGGTTTCCTAGGGACGTACACGTCAAGTTCGAATCCCGCTGGGGATTTAAAAATTTTTACTATGCCAAAATTTTCTTAAACATACATTTTGGTTAAATATTGTGAAAGAAAATTCTAAACTGGTGAAAGTATTTCAATTTTAATGTACTTTAATTCACATTAATATCAACAGATGTTCCATTCCACCTTAAGGGGATGGGAGGGTGGCTTTTAATTTCTCTCAGGTTGGGATACATAAATCGTATAACTAAAGTTAATTTTCCCCTTTATTTATTTGGCTTAGTTTTGCATTAAAGCAAATATATTTACTTATATATATGCCTAAAATGAAATATGTATTTATCATTCCAACATAATATTTAGGAAATTGAAAAGTCCCCAAGGTGTTTGGGCCCTGGGACTTAATTAGGAACGATAACTTCTACCTGAGGAACTTTCATACCAAATAAACTTTTTAAAAAATGTTGGTGTTCATTTGCAATGATTTTCATTCAATTTTTTATGTCTCATTTATTTTAAAAAACACATTTTCTCATAACATCAAATAGATTTTTCAGATGATTTTTCAACAGAGTAAGAAGATATGAAAAATTATGTTTTGGGGAAATACGAAAAAAAATTCCAATAAGAAAATTTTTGATTGTTATGAAGTTTTTTTTTTTGTGTCTGAAAAAAATGTCCTTCATATGACAACATTTTTTTATCTCAATTTGTTAATAGTTAACTTTTTAAAAATTCCTTTACAGAAACACGAAAAGTCATTAAAAAATTCTTTAGAAATACCTATAGTATCACTGTCATCTTTTTAATATTTGATAAGTATATGTTTTGTGGTCTTCTATTGAAAATTGTAATAAACTGTGTGTGTATAGAGCCACCTTAATATGGTGTTAAATGTGTGCTATATAAAGGCAAAAGGTATCAAGCAATAGATATTAACTGACCAATTTCATTAAGCTAATGTTTCAGTAGATCATACAGTAATTACAGCATAGCAACCCTCAAATTTAATATAATATATGACACCAGTTAACGCTGTTGACATAATTTAATATAGATACTTGATTAAATGTTATCACTTTATGAACTGAAAACTGCTATATACATGTTAAAAGGTAGATTAAAAGCTCAAGGAAAGCATTATTATGATTGGAATTCAGTCAGTGGCTCTATGAACATTAAATGACCAGATTTCTTTTTTAAAAAAATACTTAGGCCAAAAAAGTAAATAAATTGGTTCTCAGGCCCTGCTGCATTGTAATGTATGTCAAATGCTGCCGCTTTGAAGAAATTAAATGCCTTTTGGAAATCTTGCAATAAATATAGAAATAGAATATCCATTTCTGGCCTGAGAACCATAATGTTAATTTGTTTTGGCCTTATTATATGTTAATAAATGTATTTGATAAGTTTGTGAAATTAATGTACCTCTTTTCTCTATTTCTTTCAGACATCCATGTCAGGGTCATTTAGGAATGTCAGACATCAAGATGAGGCTTGCCCAGTACGTGTTTGAAAAATAATTTGTCAGAAATGTAGAATGTTTTTAAGAGTTCAAGAATTAAACCTTCTTTCATCTTTTACAGTATGTATATACAAAAATTTTGCTGACTTTATAATTCAGACCTCTTGCAAATGATCGCATTTTAATTTATAACTTTTAAACAGTACCATATTGTATAATATTAAAGATGGGCTCGGTCCTATGGCAACTCGATGAAATTTTGACAAAAAGAAAAATGATGCTTGTTTTAACATTGATTTAATGCGACTAGATATATGATAAATGTACTATGCTACATAAACATCAAAAAAATGGTCTCTTACTACTTGCTGTTTAAAATGACTGACTTTTTCTAATTTTCTGATGCGGTTTTCTTTATAGCAACTTACAAAATACAGAGCGTGGGAAAAAGATTAACGCAGCTATGGTACAGACGGGGAAATATGTAGAGCAAGCAGGAAAAGCTGTGGGTAGGTTTGGCATGATTTTGTTTACAGAGTGTTACAAATGAAAGTAATCCCTAGAGATCTTGGGAGTTTTAAGTCTACAAATACATGTACAGCAAAACTCGGTTATAACGAAGTCACTGGGACCTAAGAAATTACTTTGTTCTATCCGAATTTGTTATAACCGTATAAGAAATTCAATAAATTTCCACAGCTGGGGATCCAAAATGACTTCGCTATATCTGTGAATTCGCAATATCCATGTTCGTACTAAACGAGTTTTACTGTAGTGATATTTTTGTACAGAGTGTTCAAGGCAATAATCTCTAGGGATCTTGGGAGTTTCAAGTCTACAAATAGGTATGTTTTTATATAGAGTGTTCCAGACAATTATTGCCTGGAACACTCCATATAATCCCTAGAGGTCTTGGGATTTTTAAGTCTACAAATAGGGATGTTTTTATATAGAGTGTTCCAGGCAATAATCCCTAGATATCTTAGGATTTTCAAGTCTACAAAAAAAGATGTTTTTGTACAGGCAATAACCTCAATGCATCGAAAGGCTTAAGATGTACAAACTGTAGAGTTAGACAAAAGTCACAAAATGATGAAGATTCTGAAATTTTTGTAGATTATGACTCTAGAAACAGGAAACTTGACACAAGCAGGGATCTTCATTTAGATTAATCAAATACCTTATTCTATCTCAAAATTAGTCACCTATTTGCAGACAGGACATTTGATTAGATATTTGACTATTGTCTTTATTAGTCATTAGATGAAGCCACTGTAGAAACAGTGGATTTTAAATCAAATACCTAATTCTATGTTAAAATTAGTCGCCTATTTGCAGACAGGACATTTGATTAGACATTTGACTATTGTTATTATTAGTCATTAGATGAAGCCACTGTAGACACAGAACATTTTAAAATAAGTCCTTAAATAGTCACCACAGTGTGAATGGTTAATCAGTTTTTTTGCTATTGATAGGAATACCTGTCTTCTGCCTTTGTAACACTTTTACCATGTTTTAAAGTTTGAATACTTTAAATACATAGAAGAATTACACTCCCTTATCTATCAGTTAATTTCATTTTTTTCCTCCAGGTGGAGCCATTGTCAATGCTCGCTCAGCAGTATCTTCATGGTTCAGTGGATGGAGGCAATCTAAGGGGGACAACCTGCAACCTCAGAGCCAACCCCAGAGTTAATTTCCTTATTAATGTATCATAAAAAGGACAGTTATTTTGATGAACTTCCATAAATTAATTAAGAGGGCTGTGTAAAACAGGTAGAGGCAGTTATAAGTACACAAACATCTACTTTTATTTAAGCGTCTGTAAATTGTATATGGAAGGAACAATGGGATGTTACAGGTGTTAAAGTTTCACAACTGTATACTGTAATTTCCTAATTAAACGCAAGGAATTTCCACGTAAAATCAGATGAAGCACCCCTCGCAAATTTAAAAACCTGGTCATTATTTTTATAAAGAGTTGGGAGCTATAAGAAATATGAATAAATGTTCCGCGTTCATGAGTTTATATTCTCGCGATTTGATAATAAACAGCGGGATCGCGGAACTAAGTGCTCACGTAAATAAGGAATTTACAGTATGCACTAATATCAGAGTCATTTATAAATATTCCCTTATATCTTTCTTGTCTGTTATTGTATACAAATATTTATGATCTCTGTTTTTAGATTGCCGTATTGCTCTGTTTGTGGTCATTCGATACAGATTGGATGTATAACATAAATACAGTTAATATATATGCAGTGCTTAAAGTCCTGTTTGTAACTCTGTTTTTTGCTGTGTAATTTATTTCATAGAGGGTAAAACCTAAATTGAAATATAGTTGACTTTTTTTTTTCATTTTGCCAGTGTAGTATTCACTGTACCCTGTGCACTGCATCCATCCGTCAGTATAATTCATAAATGTGAAAATTACAAAATGTGTTAGGTTGTCTAAAATGATGACATATTAACTACATGTAATGAAGATCCTTGCCATAACATAAAACCATTTGATGTTTAGCTTTATGCAAATCAATTCTTGGTTGTTTTGAATCAGTTGTTCATCCTCATGTAAATGAAAGACTAGTGCAAATGTTAACAGTAATGTATACACCACAATGTCTTACCAAGTGTGGTTCAAATAAACACAAAATAGCAGAAATTGTTATTTATATATACAGTGTACATAAATACACTGTAAACATACTTCAATCATGTTTTTAGCACCTATTAAACGACTGCTTCTTATGTAAACAAACTTGTTCAGAATAATACTGTATACAGGGTTATTTTCGCCCCGTGTTATTTTCGCCCTTCTACATGTACACTTGCAAACAGTTTCGCCTTGTCTTAAATTCGCCCTGACATAGATACATGAATAGATACTCTTTCTTATTAACGCAGTTTTTTTGAAAAATATTCGTAAATTCGCCCGCTTTTAATGAGAGTGTAAGGGGCGAAAATAAAACGGGGGCGAATATTTCTCTGTATACAGTATTCAACAAAACAGCCATTTAGAGACTTTGTTTTCAGTATGCTTCTGAGTGAAAGAGAAATATTATTAAACTAAATGTATTTCAGTGCACAGTTGACTGTATTGCTTGCATATTAACGATTTATTTTCAATTTAAAATAGTGAATAAATCAGGTCTTTGCTTAAAGTATTATGAAAGAAATTTGCATAATTTGGGGTAATGCACAAATTCATTTTCGCTTATCAAAAGACGTTCAGCACCCCCCCCCCCCCCCCTCCCCCACCTCCACCTCTTTCAGTCGCATTGTTCTAGGGAATCTTTGACAGTATAAAAAGCAATTTTTGATAAATACTTTTTGTGAAAGAAAAATAAAAAGGACTATTACTTGAATAGGCTTTGCAGAGACATATTGTTTGAAAGAAGTGCTGTATTTGTATTTACTTGATCCTTGAATTCCAACAGCCGCTTTTGGCTTTTACACACAATTGAAGCTTCTTAATATAAAGAGACATTAATTTCCATTTTGTACATTTAAGGAGGCTAGGTGGTCAACAAATTAACCATCAGATCTACCTAAGTTTTGAAAATAGGATTTATTCAGATAATTATAAACTACTATTAATAAGTAAAGAAAAAATCCATATGACTGTTTAACCTTTCAAGTTTGAGTATTTTCCTATATTTTTATATAAAGCTCTTTTTCTGTGGGAGATCAAAACAGTCTAAAAATGGCCACGACCATCGAACCCTCTTAATGGATTGCGCAGATCTAGTTGTTTGTAGGGATTGAAAACTTCGCTAACTGGATTTCATGAAGTCATTTTGATCATTCAGAGACTTAATACATTTTTCGGAGTGGGGAGGGAATTTAAACGAAATTGAAAATTGTCATTATTAAGTTAGTCAGAGGCGTTTATTGTATTATGAAAGTATTTAAAACCTTTTTGTAAGGCTGCATTTTTTAATGTTACATGCTTTTTGACAAGTTATAATAAAATTTAACCTTTGGTGTGCAAATGTTTGAAAATCTTGTTGCTGCATGTACATGTTTACCTGGATATGCAAAGACTTGTTAATAATAAAAGTACAATTCTAATACATCCATCTTATTATTTTTCAATTATTACGGTGTATTAGTATTCTTTTCTAAGCGCGTCTCGTTTAGTTTGACAGCTGCACTGGACATTGAAAGTAACGGTATATGCCCCTTATACACAATCGAATCCACTGATCACTGACTGGTTGGTACTGCGAAGTTATCGATAAATACAAATGTACTTTTTACTAACCATCTGGTACAATTCATCTAAAAAATATTAAATTCTTTAATTTGGTTGGAAGAGTATGAAGAAAGGCCATTTTTGTACCATAATTGTGAAAGAGGGTATATGTTCAGTTCCGAACTCATTCCACAATATCGTTCGAGCACGCTTTAGTTGTACATGTACATGTATTCATGAATTTATAACTTAGAAAACCTGAAATTTGATAGTTGTAAACATTTCTGAAAGCTTAAGCTTAATTAAGAATTTGCCTCCAATCTATCACCCAACGGTATTTCTTTAAAAGTAAAAGAAATGAGTGCTGTATTCAGGGTTATTTTCGCCCCGTGAAAATTTCGCCCTACTATAATTGCAAGCAGCTTCGCCCCGTCTTAAACTCGCCCCGACACAGTTGTGTTTAAAGAAAGATAATTTGAAACATTGAAATTCGTCCTGTTTTAAATTTGTCCCCTGACAACGAGGGCGAAAGGGGCAAAAATAAAAAGGGGACGAATATTTTCCTGTATACAGTATCTTTTGGCGACCCGCGCTTCTTGCTTTAAAATTCCTTGTGACTTCGCATGCATTCGTAAAACTGCAATTGATATCCATTTCGTCTGTTCTGCTTAGATCACCTTATTGGTTGACAGTTTATTGTCATTTTTTTCCTTCATAATAGTTCCGATGGAGAAGACAACTATACATTTAAGGATCATTTAGTCATCATTTATTCTTTATACTAGTAGATAAATGAAAAACAAAAACCCATGACTGAAAATTTTCCCTCTTGAAACCGAACACCAGTAAATTATATATGAAATCAATACTTCTAAGCGTTTTGATTAAAGCAGAATTCCCTTTTGATAAACATGATTCTTATAATTATTCTTCATTCCTATAATAAACAGCTAAATGCCTACAGATAAGACCGTATCTACATCATCTGTAATTTGAAGGTCAGACGCGACCTATCTTCCATTCTTTCAATTTTTTCCTATCTCCACAATGTGAGGATCTCAACTTAGTAATTTTGTAATTATATTTTTATGTTATATGATTCCTTTTTTATTTAGATATATAAAGGGTTCAACTGAATATGTATAGAATGGCTTTATTTATAAGCATTCAAATGCATTTTTTGGAAAATTCGAAATATTCTAGCTCCGAAAAGAGCCTGGTAAATAAATGTAACCTGAATTTTTGGGAATAAACAGCTCTAAATGTTAATGAATAAGGAACAAAATATCAAGGAAAATTATAAAGAATTGAGGAACGTCTCGTGTGTCCTTAAAGAACATTGGCAAAGCAGTCTTACATAAATATGGCAACCCATTGATAAACTATAATTTTCAAATCGTTTAAATGTAAAAGAAAAATAAAATAACATCGGTTTGTAACCCTTAAATATTTTGAATACCTACAAATAAGTTGAAATAAACTGGCGTATGCTATGTTTAACCTCCAGATAGTGTCATTTTTATAACTTCAATGCTTTTTCTTTTATAAAGTGGGTCTGAGCTCCATATTTTTTGTCATAGTCTAAATGCGGTTTAATTGAATTTAAACCGATTTTAATCAACAAAAATGTGGAGAGATGACCCACTATACTTTAAAAATGTCATTTTGTAGCCCAACAATTGAACGTTTTTAGAAAAATAATACAAGTACGTAAATTCGTGGCCAATGCCTCATATAGAATAAGTAGAAAATAAATGAATAAACCATATTGGTTTTCTTATTAGAATATCTTCAGATGAATTACAATGCACTTTTCTAAACAATCGACAAGCCATGTGTCAATGCAATTTGTGTGCGTATCTAAGTTAATTTTGTACTTACAACACGTTAACTAGTTAATACGCTTTAATAAGGTTTTTATTACTTAAGGGCGAATCTTTGAGTTATTCATTTAAAAATACACATAAAACTTGGAGGAAATTTGTATTGCGTGATTTTTTATTTGCTTTACCCATCGATTTGAAACGATGTATTAATACATGTATATTCACTGTATAGTTTATTTGCACAAAGCAATGTATAAATATTGTTCGATGTGTCCAGTACCTATTAAGTTTATTAAAATGGACGCGATCGACGGTGCATCTTTTTCTTTTTTGTGTAAAACGTAAGACTTAGTGCATTATTTCTTTCGAAGTTCTGCATAAAATTTAATCTGTGATCAAAGATTTTTCTGGAGAATCAGCGAGTTGAATACTTGATTGTTTTGTCTGTCTCTAAATAAAAAAAAAAACTCGTACAACAAAAACAACTCTTATAATGCCAAATTATTGCGCCCTAGTTCCCAAAATGGGAATTTTAATTTTTTTTTTCAATTTGAAAAAAAAAATTAAATCATCTTTTTAAAGGGACATGGTCACAATTTTAGCAAAAAATTATTTTTCCGATTTTAATGTTAAAATTGTAAAATGTTAAACCAAAATTTGAGTGCCATTCATTGTATTATGAGCGAGATATAGAGCTTACAGTTCTTTGCTGTGTTAACAAAGCTTTTGTTTACATTTTGAATGTTGAAGTGAAAATTCCAGTTTTAGACCTAAAATGAATGTGTTTAACGTTAGGAACTGTTTCTTTATGCATAAAACAAATAAAATAATGGACAAATCAGCTTGAAAGAGATTTTTTTGTGGCATATTGAACCTTTTTACAAAAAAACGGGACACGAGCCTTGTTTACATGACAAAGAATTGTGAGCCCTGTATCTTGCTTATAACTTTACGACTGAATCTCAAATTTCATTTGAGCATTTGTAATGCATTTCTAAAGCATTATAAATAATAAAATCAGAAAATTAGAATTTTACAAAAGTCGTGACCCTGCGCCTTTAACTAACTAGCTTGTATTAACTTGTAGGAATTCAAATGTATAATATGTTGGAATACCGAGTACATTTTTCACAAGAGTGAAAGTTTTGTCAAGATACGTTTACTGTTTACAACAAAACACAAACTTTGTATCATTCAGAACTAACTTCAATTTATTTCAAAAGTTTGGGATAAAAATACAAGTCGCGTTTAACTTATACATCAAGAACCTGCAAAAATTACAAATATGTTGGGGGTTTTTTTTTTTGGTAATGAAAACCATTGGTTTCTATTAAGGTAATAGCTCATTTAAAGATTCGTCTCCAATCAATCACCCAAGGATCTTTCTTGAAGAGTGAACGAAATTGGCCTCGTTTGGCGATTAGTGCCTCGGGAATCTCTTGTGCCTGAATATGCGCCTGTGCCATAGGAACCTCCTTTTTGTCCGGTTTGCATAGAGCACCATTTTCCGTAATGATTCCCAGGAAAAAGACAAAGGCTAGAAAGGATCCGTATGTCACCATTGTCCTAATATAAAAATAAAACAAAAGGCTAAGTGTTTCTTCAAAAAAAAAAACAGTTTTAAAATATTGCAGCACAATTATTGCAAGACGTAGTATTTACTTTCATGCAGTTTGAAGATTATGGATCCGAAACGGTTGTGAAAGTCTATTTAAACAGGTTACTGAGGTTACAAAATATATATATATATATTAATACAGCTTTGATTTATTCTAGATACTTGGGTTTTATGTAGTAAAATAAGGGTTGTAATTCAACGTTTGCTACTTTTATTGCGAACGTATACACTTTATACTTTTAAAATAGTTACTGCTATATGTCAACTTGAAAGTATTTCAACTAGTATGATAAAGCATTGCATATTGGCAAAACATTGTCAAACCAAATTTCAGATACAGAACTCTTAGTTATACATGTTTATTGCAATAAAAGAATTATAGATGAACAAGAATGAATGTTTTTTACTTTTCTAAACACTGTCTGATATCTGCAAAAACTAAAAAAAAAAATTCTTTATCTTCAACAACAAAATAAAAACAAATAACGGAAACAAAAACCAAAAAAAGACAACCCCCCCCCCCCAAATTAAAAAAAAAACCCACCAAAACAACAACAACAAAATCCAACAATCTAACAAAACAAGGAACATACATTCTTATACAAGTTCCTATGAAATATTTTCTGTAAACTTAATCTTTTTTAGATACGAGTATTTCATTTAATACTCGTATTCCTAGAAAGTTGTGTCTTTCACAAAGAAGATGGGGGAATAAGATGGCGCAACTGCCCTTTTGGTTTAGTCGTAAAATACAATTTCAAATTTAATATTTTTTAAATCAAATATATTTGATATGTTATAATACAAGTTGACAAAAGGGTAATTTCTTACTATATTCAGTTTGAAATATTTAAAAAAAAAAGATTAGAAAAAAATAATAAATCCTTAAGTTTTGGTGGTATAGAACCCACAACCTAAAAGCCTACGTTCTATAAAGTTACTTAATGTCTGGTGCTTTAACCACTGAGCCATTTTATTCACAACAAAGTGCGTTGTTTAAATGCTATATGAGACGTTGGCCACGAATTTTCACAAACGTTTAATTATTGGGCTACAAAATTGCATTTTCAAAGTATAGTGGGCCATCTCTCCACATTTTTAATTTATAATCGGTTTAAATTCCATTAAACCACATTTAGACTATGACAAAAATATGGAGCACAGACCCACTCTATAAAAGAAAAGGCATTGAAGTTTTAAAAATGACACTATTTGGAGGATTTTACACGCATACGCCAGTTTTAATCAACCTACTGCAAGTAATTGAAATATTTAAGGGTTACAAATCGATGTTACGTTAAATATACATTGTTTTCAATTATTTTTTTTGAAATTATTAAATTTAATGATAATCTAATTTTGCAGTATCTAATTATTCCTGATATGGGCATTTTACACGCCTTTTTCACTCATCTTCTTTAAATTGCTAAATTTGAAAGCTATACCATAACATAATAATATTCCATTTAATTTGTAGTCTATGATTAATGTGTCAGTTTCTTTTAAAATTAGAATTCGAATTCATTTAAATTTAAAAAAGATACTTTTTAATGAATAATAAATTAGATGAATAGCTTACCTGAATAGTGTGTATTTCCTTTTAACTTAAAATCCGAATTTATGAAATAAAAATACCCTGACTTTTTTGTGATGAAGGACGTAGATGGCACTTCTGACCTGAATGCCGCTGTATTAATAACAGTCGATAAAGCATTGGCCTCTGTCGGCTTTATATAGGGAACATATCGTTTGCCTGCCCGCGTGGTTCAATATTGGCCATTTAACATAAATAACAGATCAACAAATGCCTTATTTAAAGTGGATGTTGTTTAGAAGGGCTGGACTGCCATTTTTATATTACATTAATATCTTCTGAAAAGAAGACCTCTGTATCAAGATATAGAAATATATTCAAATGTTTTATCTAAAACATTTTTTTCCATCTGTACATATTTTATCAAACAATAGTTTTAACTAAACAAATCATATTTGTAGGCTTTTAAAAAAACTGAAGGTTATAAATGGAAATAACCTAGTTTCCCCAAATAAAGAAGACATGGATTGTCTTTTTTTTTTAAATATAAATTCAAATATTTGTAATTTTGTTGTTTGCCTATTATATAACATTTACTCAAATAAGCAATATATTTTCGACAGCGTTTCTTTGAATTTCATATGGAATTGAGAGGGAGTGTTGAGGTCCTCTTAAGATTAAGTATTTTAATGAAAATCTTAAACGTTTTATCAAGAATAAACAAAACGGTCAAAATAAACCCAATTATAGCTCTTAAAACAGTTATTTGAGAATTTTCGAAGCAAATATTGAAATTAAAGAAGCATATTAAGTAAACATATTTTTAAAGGTATTTATAGAATCTTCTTTTTCTTCTTCATTTAATATGTCTTGTTATTTCTTGGGTGATTTCTATAATTGCAATATAGAATAATAATAGTATACACAGGCACGTAGCATCGTTTTGAAAGTGGGGGGGGGGGGGGGGGCAGACTCATCCAAAACATCTTGACAAGCAAAAAAAAAAAAAAAAGGAAAATGTTATGTTTCCCAAAATCTTCAAAATCCTAATCTGTGGGGGTGGGGGTGGGGGGGGGGGGGGGTGGGGGCTGGCTTACTATATAACTTCAATTTCACTACGCATAATTTCACTACGCATTTCCTTATTTTCATATCAATTTTTTACATACTCCCAAAAAAGTGGGGGGGGCCAACTCAATGATAATTCCATCTTTTATATATAAATTTTAAAAATTTTGTTGCTGCGAGAAAAAGTGGGGGGGCCAGGCCCCCCCTGCCCCCCCCCCCCCCCCCTGATGCTACGTGCCTGATACATACTAGTCTCAAACCTAATCAATCTGAGAAAAGAAATGGTTCGATGAATTTAAGAGAAATTACAATGTATAAACGAGTTAGTTCCATAACAATAATAAATATTCGTTTACTAGATTGCTTTAAAAACGTTACATTAATTTTAACTTTCTTTTTTTTTTCTTTGTACTAAACAACTAAATCTATGTTGACAAACCATAGTTTTGAACTGAATTAAACGATTAGGGCTCTTTAGCGTGGAAATAACTCGATATCCTTACTTCTGTAAACTATCATCACCCCTCAAGAAAATTTTAGCACGCCAAAACACCATGATGACCATGGTGACACCTTTGGGGTTTAAAAATTAATCACGTTTACGCATTTCGATATATGATCTTATCATATTGGGACTATACATAAAGCAATACTAAAAATAAATATTCAATTATTGGTGTGTGTATATATATATGTGCTGTTTTTTGGCACATTATAGACTAAATTACAGAAGCTTTTCTTTTACAAATGTGATATATTATCATTTCCTACGTACACGGAGAAGCGTCAGATAGTCTTCGTAAATCAAGAATAATAATAGTAATTCTAAACTTTACAAGTATAATTTTTGGCCGAACGTGGGCGATTTGCTTTTAAATGGTATTTGTAATAAGCAGGGTTTTTTTTTTTTCAAATTAACTCACTATACATAAGGTATGTCTTTCGTATTATGTTCTTATTCACCAGTTCAACCGATCATAAATTATTTATAAAATAAAACACAAACACATAATTTATAGGATAAGCTCGCATGCGCGAATGCAACAGACTTTAATAATCGTATAATGTTTAATATAGTACAAGGTAAACGGCTCTCAGTCTATTTACTTTCATAAACAAGTACAAGCATACTGATTCTACAAAAGAAGAAAAAATCATGTAGAAACAAAAAACTGACAGAAATTCAATGTTATCATTTGGGAGGGGTGGGTTGGGATAGTCTGTTGCAAAGTGGCATCGAACTTCGAATAACTTAAAAAACCCCGAATTCTACTTTATATGTGTACAATTCATGCGTAGCACGGAATAATTCACCCTATTCACCCGTTAACACCCGTAAACAGCCAATCGATATGTAATATCGACACGCCCACTTAATTCAAAACAAACACACGTGTTTTCAGTAACTTTTATAAATATATATATATATATGATACGCTGTTTTGGAAAGTCTGGGTAAACTGTTTATATCATGAAAAAAGTCAGAGTTCTTGAAAATATGATTGTTTAAAAAATTAATATATTTAGTATCATCGAAATGACAGTTTAGTGTAAGTCTAGTTTTTATTGCCAAAATATAAAAAGGCTTACGAGAGAAAACTGTTTTTTGGTTTCCCTCGAACTGAAATGTCCCACTTTCATTGGTTTAAACATGACACGTGACTGCCGGATATATCTCTATATCAGTCTGATGAGAATCAATATTCGGCGACATGGCTGACGCTTCACCTACTCATCTCGATATTTCATGCTATTTAATAAAAAAAAACTGCGTTCCGTAATTATAAGTCCTTAAAACTTAAGATTTGGAGTAGTTGTCTTTTAAAATTACTTTTGAATTAGAGTAGTTGCCCTTGAATTGACGTGACATTGTTGTGTTTGGATAATGAAAGCATCAGAATTTGCTCAAACATCTGTGGAGAAAAGAGAGAAAACGTTTAAAATTAAACAGCAACAAAACATTAGAAATGAACAAGGGGGCAGCGAAGATTTTCAAACGCTATTTGAAAGGTGAGGATGAGATTTTGAAGAGATTGACTGAATTAAATTGGACAGGATGTAAAGCTTCTTTAGAATATCATCGCTTTTTGTTATATAAATGACTCACTTGATAGTCCTCGTGAAAACAAAACACTTTATAGGATTGTTACCGACTGACTGCAGAAATATATTGGGTTGATCAGTCTTATTGGTGGCAAGGTGGGGCTACATGAAGTGCCTTTATTAAACATGTAAGCGCTATTTGAGTAGGTGTGAAATAAATAAAATCAGGTTTTAAATTAATTGGCTTTCTTTAATAATCCTATTTAAAAGTGACACTTGCGACTTCATTTTTATTAAGTGTCCGGTGTTATATAGTGCCCTTTCCCCCTAGCCATCTTTCCCCCCGGAAAAATGGCTATATAGCAGTTCTTCCCCCCGGAAAAATGGCTATATAGCAGTTTTTCCCCTAGGGAAAGCTGACTATATAGTGGGCTTTCCCCCTTTTTATAGCCAGATTACCCCCACGGAAAACCTACTATATAGTGGATTTCCCCCCTTTTTTTACATTCCGGCCATGTATATGGTGGACCATTCGTGGCAATAATTTGCAATAATTGATATGATATTAATTTCTCATAAAAAAGGATAATTATGGCATTTATTAATACATAGAATAAAATAGTATTACATGGTTTTTTTTTAACCCCAAATATGAACTAAGGCACGCCCCTTCATAACATTCATGTCTCATCATCGTTCATTTCACATGTTCTTACACCTTTTTGGAACATCTTTTACACGGATTTCGGAATACCTCGAATCTTTTTCATCTAATCGATGCTAATCTACAGTTTCGATTTCGACGTTAAGAACACGTGAGAATACATTTGAGTAAAAATACGCTGGTTTGGAACTTTAATTTTCCAATGCATTACCATCTCTGTATTAGATTCTCCGAGGGAACTAACTGACCAATCTTGACTTAATTTTGTAGAGAAAGGGAATAAAAAGTGGAAATGTATTACTCCCTTCGTCCAAAAGACTATCAATTTTAAATTAATAATAATTGACGATCTTAAAAACAATTATATATTTCTTCTTCTAAATATCAAACGGGAGACAGGGTGCAATGATATGATGAGAACTGAAATGTTTTAGTTTTATTTTGATTGACGGGGTTCTAAATCATGGGTAAGGGGTATTTTAATTGATTATATATTAATTAAAAGCATGTGAAAAGTTAGTGTTTACAATTTTGTTTTAAATTTACGCATATTCATATTTTTTAGCACATTTTTTTACGAAACGCGAGATTTTATGATGTAAACATTTTGTTTAAAAAAAATGAAATGTCTTCACAACCAGAACAATGTCGGTATCTTTGCTGGTTACTTTGGAAAATGAGAAATGGATGCCTGAACTAACCTTATGTATATATACACTCATTATTTGCTAATTTTTCCACTTTTAAGTTTGCAACGTGATTTATAAATATGCAATTTTGAAAACTATGCCATATAAATCAAGATCTACGATTCACTTACCTAAAAATCGTATAATACTATTTGTTTCATATTTTTGCAATAAAGATTTACTTGTGTACCATATTATTTCTTCGAACAATGAAACAAGGGTAATTAAAAAAAAACCAAAAACCAACACATATATTGTGATGAGGTGACTTATTATTTTTTAAATATAAGCTTGGGCTTCTAATCAACTAACCAGAAAAAAAAGTCGTATACATGTATGCGCTTAAATTGGTTATTTATTTTTGATTTTCGGTTGCTCCTTTTATAAATAAAAGTTTATTGATTTATTTATCTAGTTATTTACTATATCATTAGTCATCTTATGAATTGATTAAATGTTTTGAAGAATTTGCCCGCGTACCTTTTGAAAAAGTTTTGTTCGTAAACTTTGGTCTATATATGATATGGGCGACTATCTTAGTCATATATCATATATAGACCCCCTAAAATGAACATCGTCGTTTTACTTCAATTCTTTTTTTTTCTTTGTACAGATATATATGTGATGTTTATACATAATGTTTATTTTGATTCAATTGCTTACATTTTTAAAAGAAATATGACATCGTAAAGACAACCTTTTCGCGCCATTTTTGCAATTTTAGCATAAAACAGCTTGTTTTCAAGCAGTTTTTTTTTCAGAAAACATAGAACGCATGCTTGAACAAACAAAATATTTTAATCAGAGATATATAGCCAAGACTAATAAGTAACAAAAAATATCTTTGTTCAAGCATGCGCTCTATATTTCTTTTTCGTAAACGGATAAAAAAAAATGTCAATTTTTGACCGATTTTAATTGAATTGTAGTAATAGCGTCACTTCTGGCGTCACATACTGCAAGTGAGTGCAAATAAATCAAATGAATAGGTAAAAGATATATTTTAAATCAACTCTTCTAAAAAGTAACATAACATTTTATTGTACCCGAAACACTTTAAGAAATTGCGAATTATGGGGGCCAAATTTAAATTATATTATATTTAGTTCTTAAAAAAAGAAAAGCAGAATTAAACGTAATTTTCAATCATTTTGATAAGGAAATATATGAGCGATTGTGTATTTTTAAATGATGTTTTTACTTTTAATAGACCGTAAAAATATGTTCATGTTGTCATCTTTAGATTTTGAGAAATTGGGCCCTAAAAATACATTTTCTTTATAATTGGATTTCAAACATCGGGCTCGAAAACAACAAAGGCCCCTTGTCTGCATGGGGGCTAAAATTTTCAGTGTCATCTACTAGTGGTATGACACTATCACTGTGAAAATATGGTTAAGTGGTCTTCTCTAGAATATGAGATTCGGATCCCCACTTATAGAACACTATTCAATCAATTAATATAATGGGGTTTTAAACATCGGGCCCTGAAACATCAAGGGCCCCTACCCTGAGGGCTGAAATTTTCAGAGTCATCTTCAAGTGGTAAACCACTGCCACTTTGAAAATATGGTGATATGGTCATCTCTAGTTTATGAGACATTGGACCCTAAAGAATATGCACTATAATTATTATAATAGGATTTTAAAAATCGGGCTCTGAAACATTGGAAACAAAATCTCTCTAAAACAGAAGTTTAGCCTGGAGGAAATTTTCCCAAACAGACAGACAGTCTGATAGATTTATCAAAAATTCTTAAAACATTCTCGCTTAGTACAATTTCAGAACACAGAATTATGCATATAAGTGTATAACTTGTAAAACCAAGTTGTTGTTTTTTTTCAATTAATTACCTAAATTAAGTAATTCCATTACACACATGTTCAATTTTCAGCATAGTCTATAAAAATAATAAATCGGCAAAACGAAACTTAACCTTTATAGATGAATGCAGTTATACATGCATGCAACCTGGGAGTGTAGAAACATTAATTTTAATCCTTACTGGATTTCCATCAATATTTTTTACAAAATCTGAACCAAAAACGTGAGGGAGAAACCCTACTATGGGGGAAAAGCTACTATATAGTAGCTTTTCCCCCCAGGGGGAAAGGCTACTATATAGTAGGTTTTCCGGGGGGAGAAGTTACTATGGGGGAAAAACTGCTATACAACACCGGTACATGTTAATATCTGAGATTAAAAAAAATATTCTATAATTATTTCTATTCGTTAAATGTCTAGAAGTCAATCCTTTCTTTATATATTTTATTGAACAAACAATTTATTACACGCGTACGTATTTGTATGTATGTGTTTCATAAAGGTATTTTTACCATTCCGAGTGTTTTTGTACCTTATATATTGTTTTGTTATTTTTCCGGATTATCATCAACTGTTAAGTATTCGGAATTTATTGAGTCACATACATTTATTTGTTTTTCTACTAGCCATATAGTATTTCGAACAATCATGCTTTAATTTTCAAAGGAAAAATTGTTGACCCATCTCCTCCCCTTTCAACAGCCAATATATTATATGTCAAATTTATATGTTTCATCGTTCAACTTACTTTGTTTTAATGTTAAATCCTCTTTTTCATCTTTGTTTTATTTGTTTATAATTTAAAATTTGTAATACTCTTTTTAACCATCTTTGTTTAAGGTTTTGGCATTTTTTACACATAAATACCCCCATCTTTTTGCCATTTCTACTCAATTCTATTATGCATATGCTTTCATATCCATTATTTTGTGATATGCCAAAGAAGACACGGGTGATTTGTTATTTTTTACTTTTTATTTTTTATTGGTAGCAGATGCTGTATAATTTTTCTACCAAATGTGACCATTGTATAAAAAAAACTAATTCTTTTGACATTTTTCAATAAATGCTATTTTTACACACAATCTGTTTTAAGTTTCATATTTGCAAAAACATAGCAGAGTAGACTCATGAGGAATTTGGAAGATGCTTTTTAAAGAGGATGGTATAAATTTACATTCAGTGTATATTTCTCCTTGTGTTGTCATTTGAAATCTGCGACGTCCAATTTTATTTGAATACACTTAGCTAATCCATGCGCCACGGGCACATATATAATCGTCATCACGCGTGTAAGCCTTCAAAATTTGTTATCTTCTGGAGATGATACTAAAACTACGAAATCCAGTACTTCTTTTACCAATAGTTTATTAACAATCGTGATCGTATAGTTACAACAATTAAAAGCAGTCCAAATCAAAGAGTCTCAGAATCTCTTCAACATCATTTTACATGGGTATATATAACATTTTACTTATGATGGACAGTTCTGACTAGGTCGGCCCATCTACGACGATCATGAGTGAACATTTATTGTTCAAAATTAAGATTAATATTTTATTTCTAAATAAAGTAAAAAAAAAAACCGTCAAAACTGCCAATCAAAGAGTATGGATGCAGGATTTGGGTTCCTGAGTCCTGAGTCTCGGAGTCCCCCACCTAGGTATGAGGCACCACTTACTCATAATGCGTTCATTCATACGTAGCATAAAAGGTTACAAAGGTTAATATATATAGAATATACAATACATGACTCAATATAGAGTACCAGAGCTATCGTTGCAGACACAGAATCGCCAAATATGACACTTGTTTTTAAACTCTCAATTTGGATATTATTATGGCCGTATTATTCACCTGGTTTTATAACATCATTTACGAATACTACGCAGTGCTCCAAGATTCACAGAGTTCATTCTGTTGATTATCATTAACACTATTCAGTGCGAAGCACCTAGGTACACATAAGTATCATAGTGACCATTATGTAATACTAGCAATTCAAGATCATAGCATGGCTATCTGTTTACACGCGTTTTAGTAGTATTTATTTTTGTTAGATATGACACGTTCAAACTTACATAACCAATTTGATATGTACATCTGAAAAAATAATCAATAATTCAAATCATGTCAAGCCGTTGATAAAAAAAGATTTCTCTCTACAACGTTTCTGGCACTGTTTTGGGTCGTGGAAGCTAACTAAATAATATGTTAATATGGCTATTCCATGTATGGTTCATATCCTTAAGAGCGTATATAATATGGGCAGCGGAAAGGGCAAAAAATACAATTTTACAAAATCAACGATAAACTAAATTCAGCAATCTAAAATAATATTATCATTGACCATAAGTGCAAAACCAACAGTCTTCTTTGAACGAATGTACGAGTATAAACAGGTCATTAAAATATTATTTATAATTTTTAATAAATCATAATAAATATATCAACATCTCAGGGCGAAACAGAATAGGCGCGAACCATCCCGGATTCCAATAATCGATGACGCATATTGCTTCCCAAAAAGCGCCACCTGGCGTTTATTTGTGCGTCCGCTTGTTTCATGTTGATGTATGTTCGTTTTACATTTATGTCTGTTGGTTTTACTCTTTGTGTTTGATTTGTATTTAGATATCTTTGGTTGATTTTATGTACATTTATTTTGCAAAGAAGACTGTTGGTTTTGCACTTAAGGTCAATGATAATATTATTTTAGATTGCTGAATTTAGTTTATCGTTGATTTTGTAAAATTGTATTTTTTGCCCTTTCCGCTGCCCATATTATAATGGCTTTACAGCGACAACAAACATATATTTCGTACAAAGAGACATCCGAATGAATATAAATATAAGCATTGAATGCTTATTTTTGGATATTGTTGTCCTATAACACACCAAATTATGCAAGCAAATTATCATAGCGCGGTATTCAATTTGTCTGCACCGCGTGGTGTGTTTTAGGACCGACGACATCCAAAAATAAGCAATTAATGCTTAAATGACAATTAATATACAAAAATAATGAGGCTCACAAATAATACCTGATTCAGGTAATTAAAAAAGTGTAAAATCCTTGGCCTTGAGTAAATACACTACTGACGATTTAAAGCTTTGTCATGATTTAAATAGCCAAAAGAATAAAGAACTGAAAGTGACCAATAAAAAAGCCATGCTTGACTAATACGACAACCGATAGCCAAAGTATATCTCTCGATAAAGCTACTACATATGCATCTACATTGTACACATATCTAACCGTCATTGTAATTTTTAAATAGGTCAGATAAGATAAAATGACAAGAACAGAAATTAATTTCAATAGTGAAAAACAAATTTGATATATGATATAAAGCAAAGCTAGAACTAGTATCAGTGAATGGCCAAAAATAGTAATATTGGATAGCGTTTCATGTCTCAAAGGTGTTTAATTTTCACTTCCAAGTCATACTTATATAGATGTGGATTGTGTTTTTCATTGTATCAAGTGCGAACTGTGGAATAATTGAATGCGCCAATTTTATGCTAAGCACAGAATAATGGCCTGTGGGGAAAAAGAAATCGAAACTTGCACTTTTGCAGTCGTCTCTTGCATTTCAAAAACTTTTCTAATTAGTTCGTTCTCTTTATCTTTCAGCATTCAAACATAGACTCTTCACAATGTCGGCCCTGTGATGTTTTCATCTCTTGGGCCTACAAATTGTTCTATAAAGCCAATACCATTATATACATGAAGGGCGTTTATGTATTATAAAAGTGTTCTTCTTATTCATTTATTAGTTTAACGCTATTGTTTTTATTTACATCTTATGTAACCTTCTCATATTTTGTTTTCGTAAAATAAAATAATGTTGTCTTTTCTTTTTCACAATTTCACAGTGTAGGAACGGAAATGTACAGTTTTAGGTAGCGCCGTTTGTTGAAGTGAGTAAACAAATTGTACACGTAGCTCTCCGTACAGTCGAAGATACCAGAAGTCTGAGTGTGATTTTAATCTTATGATTTGATTAATGGAATTTACAAGTTTTTGGAACAATACACTCTGTGGAATCATTTAAATTCGTGGGGTCCAAATTTTGTGGATTGTGGATATTTTGCTTATTTGTGGGGATGTAATTTCGTGGATGTCTCGTGTTTCAGTTTCAGTAAGAAAATTAACTTTCTTTTTATTTCCTTATGGTGAAGATGTAAATTCGTGGGGGAGGGCTTCTCACGAAAACCAATTGAGCCACCGCGAATTTTAATGATTCCACAGTATGTTACAGAAATACAGTGGCACAAGTAGAGAAGTTGTGTGGTTTTTTTTTTTTTGTTTGGTTTTTTTTTTTTGGAAGCATAAATTTCATGTGAACATTATACTTGTAATACTCAATGTTCGTGGTTACATTTCAAGATTATGTGATTCTTATATTCAAAATCCAACCATTACGACCAAAATGATGATATGTAGAGGTAGATACACATCTCAAGAAAATAGTTTGACCTGGTGTTTAATGCTTTTGAAAGTGAAAGTGCACAAATACCTCAGAATATTTAATGCTTTTATTGTTCATACTGTACGCATACCGCTAAACCATCAATAATTTTACTGCACGCGTAGTGCTGTGATAAAGCATAGTGGAGTTTTGATGTCTAATGATAAGTTAATTCAACAGAAAATATGTTCAAACCAGTATTTCCTATACTGCATAAAACATACCCCATTCTATTGCATCATGTTTAACGCACTATATTTACATTCCAAATATTTTTGGCTTATAAAGTGTGTTAAAGGCTACGTCAGTTATGACACTATAATGCACTCAACGGTTAAAATAAAAAGTGTAATTATGACATCACAAACGTTGAACGCTGTAAACTGCAACGTAACAAGCGAAAATCGAAGTTAGTGGCTGTTACAGTGGCTATTCCATTAAAATGAACCTACCCTTAGGATAATACAGGGATTTTAAGGTATAAATTACATTTGCAGACACGACCAGAAGTTAAAAATATAAATATAAGCATTAAATCCTGACTTTTTTTTTAAAGAAACAGTCTCATAATTGCAGCGATGTGTGCATACAAATTTTCATAACGCGCGTTACTCAATTTGTATGCACACACCGCTGCAGTTATGAGACCACATCTTTCAAAAAATCATGATTCAATGCTTTAGTAACCATTCTTTTCGCTGTCACAAAGTATTCTATCAATAAAACCAACGCAACAATTCATTTAATTTCTCTTTCTTGTTTGGAAAATCAAATTTCACAAATAAAAGGGTTTGGAAATGTTATTGCTTCTCCGCTAGTCTCTCCTTGTGCAGATATTTCAAATGCTAATGCCGTAGGTGAAGTAAACTCTATATAATTTGGGCCTAGGTAAGGAAGAGGGTCGCCATTGTCAGTTAACCATGGCGAGGAAACGGAACTTCTCGATCCCTGAATATAAATGGCGAAGAGCGAATTTTGAACTGAAAGAAATTAAAATTAATATTGATTTTATATAACTGGTCGTTTCATGATATTCTCGTATATCCTTAAGAAGAACTTTGTATGAAGAAATTGATTCAATTTTTAAATTAAACACTAAAACTAAAATTAACTAAAATTATATGGCATTTTTCCTTAAAAAAACATCGTGCAATTCTCAATGAATTAAAATATTTCTACGCAAAATGGATTTAAAGAAATACCCAAGAAATAATAACACAAAATAAACAAACAATTAACTTAAATTTAATCTTAAAAAAATAAACACCCATACGAGTGGTTGTACGTGTGGAAGTACACAATGAACTTATTTTAAAATATTTAACTTATAAATTAACCGTTCACTATTTCGTAGAACAAATATGAGAAAAAGGTTAATTCAGACTGCATATCAAGCTGTTCACTAATAAAAGTTGAATTAGCAAGTGCCATCTTTGAAATAAGTACTACTTAATTACGATTGCAAAAACAATCTAATTTCTAAGACGAGTTAATAGATATATGTTTACATTTACCAAGTATGATTACCTCTATTTCTTACGGAAATTGATTGTAATTCATAGCTCTGTGGAAACTGACAAGATCGACTGAAAACTACAAGCCCGTCTTATCGATTGGTTGAAACGTTCTTTTGTGCAATGTCGCCACCTTCTTACCCCGTATGAATCACCAAAGAAAGCATTTTATTGTTTAAATTCTTACAATTTACACCCAATGTGTTTTTTCTTTGTGACTTAAATTCAGACAGCTCTAACTGAACGGTCTGAAATATACATGAACGGGTGAAACAATGAGCTATTGTTAGATTAGCCTGCGTTAGCGGGTTATGTAATTTTTATCTGCAATGATCGCTACTTTTATAACTAGCAGTATTTTATTTTTCATTTTTATGTTTAAGAAATTGGCGAATTGATTGTAAAAGTAAGAAAAAATGAACTAAATTACAAAACTACGTCAGCTAAAGGAAACAGCATACTAGTCTTTAATGGTAGTTTGAGTCTGACATCATCATGACCACTTCGTGCAGACCGTGATTTTTCTTAGGTTGATTAAGGTTCCGACAAATCGTAAAACGGGGCGTGCAGATTTCAGTCCTGTCAGTTTATAAACAGCTATGAATTGCAATCAATTTCCGTAAGAAAGAGAGGAAATCATACTTGGTGAATGTAAATATATTATGGCACTTGCACATAACTGGCTATCTAACGCAGGTTATCTATTTTTCTGTACAATACTTGCTAGGTTTAAATTTAAGCTTATGTGAATTACCAAAGAATCATTTTTTTTAAGTAAAAGTTTACCCATTAAGGATTTCAATCTTTCATACTCAGCTTCGGAGTTCATTAACAGAAGCCGTCCTCCATCATTAGCACACTGTTGTCTGGCGCCAGTATTGCTCTCACGTTCAGTGTACAGACGATAGCATCCCAACACGGGGTCAGCCCTATACCCCGGTGCCGTGCAGGATTCTGGGGATACTGGAACGATTGCATTTAAGCAAATGTATGATTTTTCTTGATCACGGTATCAGTAAAAAAAAATGTAGCAGAGTAGCCTTTTATCTTCGAATAATTTCGGAGAATACTCTCTCTCTCTCTCTCTCTCTCTCTTTTATCTGTGTCTGTCAGTCTGACTATGTCTATCTTTCACTCTCTCATTCTCTCTCTCTCTCTCTCTCTCTCTCTCTCTCTCTCTCTCTCTCTCTCTCTTTCTGGTCTACTGAAGTCTAATGAATGAAAAAGAAAAAAAAATAACGAAACAAAAAAATAGAGAGGAAGATTCTTATTTTCACTTTCAGCCGGATAATATTTTAATTAAACCTATTACCTTTTCTGGGAAAGTTCAAATCAAGAACAACAGTCGTCAATGTTACCAACTCTAGTGGACTAAAGTTGTAGTCCCCATCTAAATAAAAAAAAATCGAATTTCATAGTAAGCATTCCTACATTCCTATGTATAGCACTTGGAATTGTTATTTCAAAATGCGCAAAATCGCAAGAAGCGGTCGGTCCTGGCCTTTAAAAAAATATATTTTTATAGCAATTGCAAACTACATCAATTTGCAATATAGAAGAAGTGCTTTGTGGCAACCTACTTTGAAAAACTTGCGCATTTTGAAAAAAAAAAATATTCAAAATGCTTTAAAGGATGACTGCATTTAAGGACATGCGATATTTGCGAGAAAATAAACTTTTAAAACAAACATTTTTCTTCGAATTGCAGAAGTGGTCAACATCCAAACTGCAACTTTACGAAACTGCGTTAGATAGATGTTTAAGTATTGAATCCTTATTTTTTGAAAGATATAGTCTCATAACTGCAACGGTGTGTGCATACAAATTGAATAACGCGCGTTAGATTTAATGCTTATATATACATTTTTTTTTACCTTCTTGTCTTGTACGCAAATGCGAATTATACCTCAAAATTATTGTATTATCCTATGGGTAAGTTCAAATTAATGGAAGAGCCACAGTAACAGCCACAAGCGTGATCATTGATTTTCGCTTGTGACGTTGTATTTAGCAGCGTTAAACGTTTGTGACGTCACAATTAAAACTCATGATTAAACCTATTAGTACCCTGTCTGTGTTATGGTGCTATATCTGCGGTAGCTTTACATGCAAAATATATATGGAATGTAAATATATACTCTTAGCAAGTTCGAATTTGTTTTTCATATGCAGGGGTCATCAAAATCTCCTGAATCTCCATTCGATATTGAGGACGCCAACTTTTATACTGACCTCATACATAGTTAACGCATGTCCGTCTATTGCTCACCCTTAAAACAGTTGTTGTATATTTGTATTATCTAAGTTATTTCAACGGGTTATTAATAGACAAACATGCAGTCATTGTTTTTATGAGAAAAAACTGCTTCTTCTTACTTTTGCTTTCTCTGTTGTAATCAAGGGTTGATACATGTTGAATATTATAATTACCACGTGATTTCTCACCTCAGGTTACTTTGTGAATACAAAGTTCTATCACGTGACGTGTGTTATGTACTGACTTGAACAATGTTTTTGAACACGTTGAGTTGCCAAGCATTGACTTAAAGTCTCCTGTACTTAAATGGACGTTGCCTTATTATTGAAACCATAATAAATGGTATACTTGTTCCATATAGTTAGCATTACCTCTCATGCATATTGGAAATTTATCTATTTGTTTTCTATAATTTTTAATTTGTAATGTATGTAAATGAAGGATTTTATTGGTTAAATATTATCCTTTATAAATCTGGGTTGGTGAAAGCTAAGGTGTCTAAAATTTGTCTTAGCCTTTTTGACAGGTTTATAAGATGCTTACGTACTAGTATATATTTTTCAGTAGACCAATTATTGTAAGAGTAATTTGTACGAATGGACCAACAGTTTTTGAATGATGTTTCATCTATTAGACAATATTAAGAAAATAACAAATGTACGGTTACTCTTTTCCGTGAAAGATTAATTCTGCGTTTACGTTGACTTTTGTGGGATTTATTAGTGATTTTAATGACTTGTTATTTTTGGAACTTTTATTCTTGTTAAAAAATGGACCAATGCCTAGACAAGAACTACGATTCAGAACCAATGGCCGTCACTGGCAAAGGTCGTTACGACCAATCTTTTATTTAAAAAAGGATGCATCTGAAAAAAAAAATTGAGTCATTTGTGTATTCAATATAGAAACAAATGACGTAAAATCAAACTATGTTAACACTGACACAAACAATGCAGAAAATGCAGGAACGTATGTTTAGTAATCCTATGAAAATTGGAAAGAAGCGAAAAGAGCAGGACAACCCCCAGTCAGCTTCAACAAGCAAAACAACTAAGCAGAACAGTGAATCTGAAATCAAGTCCTAGTGCTTAAGTTTGGCTGAAAAATGTGGCGAACCGATCTACGAAAAGTTAGCGAAAGTTGACGGTATGAGAAAAAAGCTCATTATGGAATGAAATATCAAAGAAAGAAAAAATACTGCAGATCAAAAGACGGTACTTGTTTGGTCATGGCCTAAGTGAACACTTAAGTCTGGGCCCACTTGAACCAGAAAGTCAGGACTAAAGTTGTCCGCCTTCAAAAGTCCCAGGCACTGGTATGTAAAGCCATTGTGCTCCAACCTCAACAATTAGATTTATTGTTGAAGGCCGGAAAAGAAGTGTCGAATCAACACCAATAAGTGATATGATAAGACTAATATGGAAATAAGTTAATGACTTTTGTATATTGTGACCTGTGATATCGGCGCAGAAAGCCTTTACTTCAGCCGGACAAAAACGAGGAGTTTAAAGCATTGTGTTGTGATGATCATCCAGTGACGGATAACTTGTTGGGGACGACCTCGGATAAGTTGTAGAGGACATCTTCAAGGGAAAAAAGTTGGTTTCAAAATATCGGGAACTTTCCATATAAAGATTTAAAAACTACAGCCGAAATTCGTTTGGACATGGTTACAAGCCTACATACAACCATCATGGAGAAGTTGTAGAGCAAACCTATTTTTGGGGGCACAGATCCGTGCAACCGTTCCGGAAAAAGTTCCCGAACACTAAGAACGGTACAAACAACGGAAATAAGGCCACAAAACGACGTGAGCAATCTTAATGTATGCTTTACGAACACAAATTATAACTGTTAAGCGGGTATTATATCCTAGTGCATGGAAGCGTGGACCGATGTTACTTCTGATACTTCTTTTCTGTCGTATGTAGGAGGGTATTTAATCGAATTCGATGAAGTACCTCATCAAATGTGTTCTGGTGTTCGCCTTAGCAAGAGAAATCCAACATTTACTTGATAGCAAAATCATTAAAAAAGTGAAAAATTCGGACACGGTTACAGAGCCAGCCGGACAAAAAGCATCCGATACCCAAAATGAGACTTGGTGTTTTTCGTGTGTCCGGCAATCGTTTAAAAACAAAGGCGTACCGGACGAGGCTATCGAAATACTCTTCTCCTCGTGAAGAGAATCGACAAAAGAAACAATATTTAGCACATCAACAAAAAATGGCTTTTTTGTCATCCAAAACAAATTGATATTCTTAACACAAATGTGAATTATGTTTTAGAATTTTTTAAACCAGGTTTAGATACTGTGGCGTTAATACTGTAAGGAGTGCATATCTTCTTTTATGCACTTAACAAATTCTGCCATTATTTGTTCACATCCGTTACCTAGATACAACGTTGCATGGATTGTAGATATTGTGTTAAACTATTTGCAAACTCAAGAACCTTTGAGTGAATTAGCTTTGGCAACTCACAAGTTCTTAATGTTACTAACACTGTTGTATAGACAAAGAGGTCAAACACTACAGTTGTTAGACATAAGAAATATTTGTATATAAGATGACTGTGTAAACATTGGAATTGATGATCTTTTAAAAACATCAAGTCCTGTAAAACATTTTTTTTTTTGGGGGGGGGGGTTGTATCTTTCTTGTTACCCAAATGATAAAAGACTTTGTATCGTCCGATAGAATTATGAGACATTACCTGAGGGAACAAAAGATCTAAGTAAATGTTACAACCTTATTTATCGCGACACAGAAACCCCACAGGAGGGTGTGTGCGGCTGGAATCAACATCAGCATATTCAAATCCTGCAGTACTAGGGCGGCATCCAGAAGTGCAGCACTTGGGCGCAAACTCACCATTGCTACTATCTTAAAGATTGTTGGATGAAAAAATGACAGAAAATTTTATCATAAACCCGTTTTGATTGGTATAACTTTAGGAAAAAAGGTGTTGGCAAGATTTGATAAATTGTGAAAGATTTTGAAGTGATTGTAAGAAATTTGTATGCAAATGTTGAATAGATTTAGTACCTAGAACCGACTACCGTTTTGTTCTGAAAACAAGAGAATATAATTATATAGCAATACATGTACATGAAGATAAGAAATAATGAGCTTAAAATATTATCATTATAATCCATGTCAAATACATACACATAAGAAAACATAATGAGTGTCTGATGAATTTCAATAGAAACAAGTATGCACCCTGGATTATTTTTTAGGATTTATCAACTCTTGAATCTCATTTGAGGCTGAAGCACCCTATTGGGAGAGGAAATTCTTAAGTGGGGTGATCAAATGCCTTCCCGTATATTAGAAACATACACCAACGCAAGAAAAAAACCCTGACAAATCCAATTTAAGCCATCAAATATGAATCACGTAGAAAGCTTATGGCTTCAGTTGATTCCTCGTCAACCTTCCAGGTAAGTCTTGTTTAACTTAAGAATTATACAATAGACCAATCCACACTTTACAAAAGTTATCTCCCTTGGCCGCCATCTTTGGGGAAAAACCCATATATTTCTCACAGTAGCCTTTGTAGTTTAGAGGATTGTAACTTCGTCATTTGACATTAGAAATCGGTTTCCTTTGTGAATTTTGATTGCCCCAAGTTGGGGCAAACCACACATCAAAGGAATAAATTAAATCCTAAGAGATTTCTTCACAGGACGCCCAAATATTTGGTTGCATAAAGAAGGGAAAAGTTGTTTTTTCCCTTTTGACCTTTGGGTTGACCCCGCAAAGGGGAACAACTTTTGCAAAGTGTGGATTGGACTATACAACAATTGCAACGTTTGACGTGCCATATACGTATTACAACAATAAAAATATTACTTTCGTGATTCTTGTTCGTTAGTTATCACACAATCTCTTTTAATCATTCATTGTGTATAAGTGCGTGTGTTACTTTTCTTTTTTATGATGGAATGGTTATACAATACCTATATCATATTTCTGATTGCACTAATGTAGGTTTTGTTTAAGCACAGATGTGTTCACTGTTTGTTATAGTGACTCAAGACTGGTGGAAGACATAATGAACGATACACACAAGTTTCATAACAAGCTCAGTGACTTTAACTTAGAGATCGACAGAGCACAGCGAAAATTCAAGTAATTAAAAAGTCAAATATATTGGATATGGGGTTCCCCATATCTACGCTTGATTTAAGGGTGGTATGGGACACCTCCATATTGAGGCATACTTTATATTGAAATAAACAATACATTCTAGTATAAATTATACATGTTTTCTTCCCTAAAAGTGTTACCTTAAAGCGTAGCGCAGTGAGTTAGAGTGTTAGCCAGCAACAAATCTGTAAATCAGCTGGGGCTTTTATAATTCTTACCTTTCCAATAACATATAAAACAAATTTTTTGGTTAAATATTTTAAAATTTGAAATTTGAAACCAGTGAAAGTATTTTAATTACAATGTAATTTTGTCTACGTTAATATCGACAGGTATCCCATAACACCTTTAGCACATGAACTGATGGACTAGGAAGATTGTAAACAAATATTCAATACCTAATATGTGTTGTACTTACAGTATGATGCAGCAAGAGCCGAACCAACCAGCACTCCACTCAGAAGGACTCGGTTGTTTGTTGTCATGGCAACAGTATTCATTATCATGAATGAAATCACAGTGGATATCATTACATACTTCATCAGGTCTTATGTCTCCGGATTAGTTAATCTACAAAAATGTACATGGAATTTTAAAATTATTTTTAGGTTACTGCATATTCCTTATTTTACGAACACTTTCAATTCTGCGATTTAACCGTTTTGAATCAAATCCCGAGGAGATAAAATCGCGACCACCAATTTTTTTTTAATCAAAGTTCCTTTAGTTTACATCTGTCCGAAAATAAAAGCAAGATTTTAATATCCTCGAGATGTGCTTTGTTGCGATTTTACGTGGACATTACTTTTGAGCGTTTAAGAAGGAATTTACCGTATAATTTGAATAGTGTATCAATAATATGCATTTTCTTCAAAAGCACAAGATACGCTGGATAAAATGAAATGAAAATTAATTGATTTTTTCATCGTTGTCGTTTCACGGCGCGAAAAATAATTGTTTAGTAAATGGATGATATTTGATCTTGATCTTGTCAGGTATAAAGAAATTATTTACCACCAAAATAGTAAAAAAAAAATTAAAAACCCCAAAAAACAAACATCCATCCGATTCTCCATCAGCAACCCCCCTCCCCCCCCCCCCCCCTAAAATATAACTTAAGAATATATAAAAATGAATCAAAAACCTAATTATACCGACCATAAAACCCTCGTTTGCGATGGGTATATGTAGTGACAACGAAGTGTCAAGTGAGATTGATATACTATGTTATAGGTAAGTAGAAAATATTAGGTATCTTGTTCACATAACTCCCCTTAAGGCTTTTCAATAACCACTAAGTTCGATTGTAGGTCAGATACATTATATATAAAATTATGTATATGTAACTTCCCTTAAGAATTTCAATAATTACTACCATTGAGTTCGATTGTATGTCAGTTTTTAGTTAAATTGGTTTTAGCAGAAATAAGAAACTGTTCACCTGCGCCATTCGATTTCTCTGGTTGTTTAAACTCGAAACTCCTCAATCCCAGTCGCTACATTAAATCAGAGAACTTTAATTTGTTTACAAGCTAGAAAATCAGCATCACCGTCAAAAACTTAAGTTTTCTTCAGTATAAAAAAATACCTATTTACTGCATATCCGCATGATAGCGAGTTTATTGTACCCCTTAACAGCGGCCTTTTTCCCTTGGCTTCGTCTCGTGAAATAGTCGCTGTCTCGGGGATAATTAACTTGTTATTGTCCTTATATCTAGTTCACACACACACACACACACACACACACACACACACACACACACACACACACACACACACACACACACACACACACACACAATATATTTTTTTCAAACCCGACATGATGCAGTTAATAGATAAAACCCTTGAAATTCTGATGATCACAAAGCGCAACAGCAATCTTGTATAAATCTTTCAATTTAAACGTGATAGTGAACATTAACCTGTAAATATGTTTAATCGTGTTTTATATATGAAACGTCTGCAAAAAAAAAATCAGCTTTTAAATTATTTTTTAAAAACTTATTGGCTTTTCACAAGTAATGGTAATGGTAATGCATTACTTCAGGCAAATTAAGAAATGGTTACGGTAATTTAATGCCCAAATTCATGAAGTAATGGTAATGTAATGATCTATACGGGTGGGGTGGGGGTCCGAGCTACCCCTACCCTGGCCAATTCGACATTTTGTAAATTGGCATAGAAAAAATTACCAAAAATATGCCTCCTCAGTACCAATCTTAATATCCTCCTATGCTCTAAAAATACACATGGGATGCTAATTTCTATCGGTAAATATCTTAGATGTCAAGTGAGACGTACTAAAATGATCGAAAGTGGTAATGCTCAACCAACACCAAATTCATGCAACACCACGGATAAGGGGTCACGAATAGGTTGCATTGCTTCATTCTCTTTTAACACACAAACCGGTGCCTTGACTATAGTTACTCAATTTTGACAGCTTGATGGATTAGAACTACTAAAACGTGTAACATAAATTCAACATTGCGGTTTAACGAAGCAGAACATTCAGGTACATGTCTAGATTTACTTCTAGACTGGTTCTTCAGTTAGAGCTGTATGAATTCAAAGGGGCATAATCACGATTTTGGTCAAAGTTTATTGTTCCGTTTCTAATGCTAACAATGCTTTAGTCATTTGTAATAGTCAACAAAAATCTTAGTGTTAATCATCGAGTTATAAGTGAGATACAGAGCTCTCGGTTTCAAGTTTAGAGATATCATGAATGTGACAAATGCTAGGAACTGTTTATCTAGGATCAAAACGAATTAGCAAGTACATTAAACAGCTTAAGTGAAAAAGCCTTTGTTGGAGATTAAACCAATGTAAACAACCACTTGACACGAACCTTCTTTACATCACACAGAATTGTGAGCTCTGTACCTTGCTTATTACTCTTTGACTGACACCAAAATTTAGGTGATCATTTGAAATGCATTACATGTAATAAAGCATTGTAAACAATTAAAAACAGAAGAATAAAAAATGATCAAAATCTTTAAGTCTGAAAGGAAAAACACTGTGGATCTTTTAACTCGTCTTTGAAATCAGATATTTTTTTTTGGCAATCGGAAATAAGTACCTATCTCAAAGATTGTACTTACGCATTCAACTTTAGTGAACAGTTTGATATGAAGCTTGAATTAACTTATCCCAATGTATATTCTATGAATTAGTAAACGATTTATTAAGAAGATTAATATTTTGAAATGAATTGAATTATATTCTCACACGTAAAAACACTCGTATAAATTTTTGGATATTCTTAAATTTAATTGTAAGTTATTTGTTTGTTTGATTTGTGTTATTTTTTAAAGCATTTCTTCAAATCCGTTTGAGTAGAACTGTTTGATTCATTAAGCATTACATAATACTTTTATAAAGAAAAATGCCATTTGGTTTTAGATTTAAAAAAAATGAATACTTTTTTCTAAATCTGTATGCAGTTTTCTTCTAAAGGATATCAAAATGACACAACCAATTTTAATGAATGTTAATTTTAATTTCTTTCAGTACAAGAATCGCTCGTCGGCGTTTATATTCAGGGATCGAGAAGTTCCGTTTCCTCGCCATGGTTAACTGACAATGGCGACCCTCTTCCTTACCTAGGCCTAAATTATATGGAGACAACTGTACTTAGGGCATTAGCGATACCTTTGGGTAGTGGGGGAGTAACTGGCGGAGCACCAGACGCAACTCCAGTCTTTTTTATTTGTGAAATTTGATTTTCTAAACAATAAGTAGAAATTGAATTAAAGATTGGATTCATTTATCATAGGATTCTTTGTGACAGCGACAAATCAACTTCGATTTTTTTTTTACTGGTATATTGAATCTTTGTAAAAAAAAAAAACAAACAAAAAAACGGAGTACTTGTTTACATGACAAAGGATTGTGAGTCCTGTATTTTGCTTACAACTCTACGACTGACTCTCAATTTTCATTTGATCACTTAAAATGCATTCCTAAAGCATTGTATATTATGAAATAGAATTTGATCAAAATCATGACCCTGCTTCTTAAAGTCAATGACTGAACTTTCTAAAAAGAAACTAAACCCCTAACAATTACAACTAATGGTGTAATTTTTATTCACTCGACTTACAAAGCCAATCAACTCAACAATTATTTTGCAATTACATGCATTGAACGACTTGGGAGTTCAGGGCCCCTTTTTTCTTCTTAGCTACCATGCCCACCGTTTTCTATGAATATATTACGTATCACAGACCAGAATGAAGTTAAAGTTAAGGGATTTTAACGAAACAACGCATATCAAAAAAAGGAAAAATATCTCAGTTTTATACAAAAAAAAAACTGCTTCTAGAATCCTATATTTTCCTCTGGTGAATACTTAAACGTTCTGTTCTCTATGGTCTGTTCCAAGATATTTTTGCCGCGCATTTACTTAAATAAATCAATGTTTATTAATACACCAGGTTTAAAACGATATTTTTCACTAGAAGGTAAAAATCCCAAGACGTCTGTATTAATACAGGTTCACAAAGTCAATCGGTTTAACTATATGATAAAAAAAATAAAAACTTACGGGTAGTTAACATTGGAAAAATTGGCTGCCACTTCGGCCGGGGTCAGTTATTATTTAGATATGTTCGTGTCTATACGTATTATGTTTGATGACGTATTTGTACGTCGCGCACGTTGTCGCTGTAACGCTTACTTTCGCAATGTTTCTGTATTAGTCGTAATTTTCCATGCATCCTTACCGAGAATAATTCCTATGAAGACATTGTTGTCTGCTCTTTCTTTATAAACGCTTACACAGTAAGAGGAAAACATGCCTAAAACTAAAGGTGCAAAGGCTGTGACGTCCATGGAGGTATTATTACTCATGAATCACATTGTTATACAAATACAGCGCAAATTTGCAGTGATTTTATTGTTTCTATATTGTATAGTACAGTAGGGCCTATTCAATTTCAATACATTTTTATGCTAAGGCAAGAATATACTGTATACATGTATCCCATATAAATGTTTGTTATAATCTCTAAACTTACCTTTGAATGCATCTTTGAAACTATTCCATACATACTAGAAAAAACAACAATATCAAAGCAGACGAAATTGTTTTGAAGATATTTCAAATCGCAAAACATCATTAATAATCATTATATATGATTATCAATATATAAATATCAATTTTTAAGACGTATTTCATTAACATGTATATATTTCATAAATAAATATTTATATTTTATCAAATAAATCATTCACACTTCCATTATTATTCACCTAATTCTTCTAATACGAATTTAAATTTTAAAAAAATCGTAAGTGTTACCTTTACTAGAAATTTTGGAACTAGCTACTAACCATTTATGATATTGTAGATTTTAAATCGTTAAAATTCCACCAACTTCTGTACTTTTGATAGAGAAATTTTATGTAATACAACTAATCAAAACATGTCAGCGTTCCAAAATTCGAACTGACAACTGGTTTTTTTTCGGGCATATATATATATATATATATATATATATATATATATATATATATATATATATATATATTCTTTTCAAACCCGACATGATGCAGCTAAGAGATGAAACCCTTAAAACTTTGATGATCATAAAGTGCAACAGTAATCTTGTATAAGTAATTTAAAATGAACGTGATAGTGAAAATTTACCTGTAAATATGCTTAATAATGTTTTATATATGAAACGTTTGCAAAAAAAAATCAGCTTTTAAATTATCTTTGAAAAACTTATTGCCTTTTCACAAAGTGATGGTAATGGTAATGCATTACTTCAAGCAAATTAAGTGGTTATTGTAATTTAATGCCCAAATTCATGAAGTAATGATAATGTAATAATTTAGAGGGGTGAGGGGGGTCCGAGCTACCCATACCCTGACCAATTCAAACTCAATGTTTTTGTTAATTGGCACAGTAAAATTACTGAAAATATGCCTCCTCAGTACCAATCTCAATATCCTCCCATGTTCTAAAAATACATATGGAATGCTAATTTCTATTGGTAAATATCTTAGATGTCAAGTGAGACGTACTAAAATCATCGAAAGTGGTAATGCTCAAACAACACCAAATTCATGCAACACCACGAATAAGAGGTCACGAATATGTTGCATTGCTTCATTCCCCTTTAACACACAAACCGGTGCCATGAATATAGTTACTCAATTTTGACAGCTTGATGGATTAGAACTACTAAAACGTGTAACATAAAATAAACATTGCGGTTAAACGAAGCAGAACATTCAGGCACATGTCTAGATTTACTTGTACTTCTAGACTGGTTTTAATGTAGCCTGTTCTTATTCGTTAATGATACAATAAATTTTAATGGAGAAGGCTTACATAGGCATTGCTTGCTGCCTAATCCTTTTATGTAAATGTAAATTTGCATAATAAAATATGTTCAAATCAAATCATATAATAAAACACTTGGTGAGTATAAAGCTCGCTAGACTCAGTCGGCTGGTGTCCGTCTCGTAAAATAGGTGGGGCCGTCATTAATGATAACACTCAGGTCTGCCTTTGATGTAAAAGGGTCGGGCCGTGTAAGAAAATGTCCTTCTAACATAAACGGCTGATTTTTTTAAAATATTTCACTTAATAAATAATCAATATCTATATACAGTGCTAGGCATACACTCTTTATGGTGTAATAATGGCCATTTCGGTGTTTCGGCATTTTGGTAAATCTCAAGCATTACACCGGCTTGAACCAGATGTTAAAACACATACAACCTTGCAGTTGTGAAGGGTTCACATTTTCAGATTGTTGACCTTTTGAAATTATCGTGAGCTCGCATTGGAATGTGCAAAAGTTTGGCGCGTGTAAACATATCGAATTCATACTGACCAGCAGGTATCGAATCGAAAAACATATTACTAGTATTTTAGCCATACGATACAACACATTTATTACAAAATTTGCTCGAAAGCTTTTATTTTTATTTAGTTATTTCATACGATGTCATATGAATAGGAAGACTGATCTGCATGAGGGTAAATAGTGTAATGTGTTATTACCTTTTTAGGCAATACTCAGTAAATGTCTATAAAGGATTAATATTAGTTGATCAAAGGACCATCAAATTGCCGAAATAAGTGTCAAAATTGTTTGCAGAATCTTTCTTGTTATTAAAGGAAAATTAAGAAAATAACCCAGATAGCATGACTTTGTTGGGCCAACATTGGCTGTAGGTTGTAAGGTTGGCGTTGGCTTAACGATGTTGGGCCAACATTGTGCAAATAAACACATGACACATCTAACTTGAGTGTCAATGTTAGTTGGGAAAGCAACGTTGGGCCAACATTGGGCCAATGTACACTTGACACAATTTACTTGAGAGTCAATGTTAGTTGGGGAACACAACGTTGGGCCAACATTGGGCCAATGTACACTTAACACAATTAACTTGAGAGTCAATGTAAGTTGGGAACACAACGTTGGGCCAACATTGGGTCAATGTACACTTAACAAAATTAACTTGAGAGTCAATGTTAGTTTGGGAACACAACGTTGGGCCAACATTGGGCCAATGTACACTTAACACAATTAACTTGAGAGTCAATGTAAGTTGGGAACACAACGTTGGGCCAACATTGGGCCAATGTACACTTAACACAATTAACTTGAGAGTCAATGTAAGTTGGGAACACAACGTTGGGCCAACATTCGGCCAATGTACACTTAACACAATTAACTTGAGAGTCAATTTAAGTTGGGAACACATCGTTGGGTTAACATTGGGTCAATGTTGTAAATTTACCATCAAGGTTAGTTGAGACATGATATTAGCCCAACAATGACCCAACGTCTGTTAATTACATTTTTTTTAATTCCTGAATAGTTTGTTGGTCGATTACATTTATTTAAACACGCATAACTTTTTAACAGTGGTTAATATGTTTATACACGTCTTTTTATTATTTTTAAAACCATGTTTAGAGATAGAATCATTACAAAAAGCTGGATATACTGTTAATAGTTACATGTACATACTCTTTAAAAAAGGAAACATGTTAAAATATGCAAGTTTAATATTTATTTTTTAAAGAAGCTTAAAATTGTGAAAGCCAAAATTAAATGAAGATATTCTGCAAATATATTCAGCTGCATAATTGTTCTAAAGTGTAGAATTTAAGTTGCCAATCCTGACTCAGAGATAAGAGATAGCACATTAACTGACCAAGCAATTAAGACAGAGTTTTCGGAGACTGGCCAGTTTCCATGGTTATTGTGATATCTGATCTGTTGGGATGGGCAAACCTGCTCCTATTTAGCATTTTGTGGGACAGATCTAGAGTTAAACAGTCTGTTCAGTGTATAGCCACAGTCAAGCGAATAAAACAGAAATGTAAGTATTATTTATCTCAAATAATTGCAGATATTTATTGAGCCAATTTCATTAACGTCTAAATAAATATTTCTTTCATATATTGAATTTTTTTTTATTTTTAAGGGAATATGTTCAAGCTGCCCCCTCAAGTCTGACGAACTTTCCACTGACTTTGAAATTTAATGTTTTTAAAAACCTTTGTTTTATCTGGACGACTATGAACAGTTGTAGATATAAATGAAGCAAAACAAACAGAAGAGAGTGCATTATTACTTTATTCTATTTTGGAGGAACTAAGTTTAAAAAGTGTGGATATAGATTTACCCTGTGAACATATGCTAGCTAAATAACGCAACATTGGGCAACCATGTCGTAACATTTGGCCAGTGTTGGTCATATGTTACGTACCGTGGCCCACGGTTGGGCAAGTGTTGGTCATATGTTACGTACATTGGCCCACTGTTGGGCCAATATCAGAAGATGACAAATGTGAAATTGCGCCGATATCGGCCCAACATGTTGGGCCAATGTTGGGTTGATTAGCAATATTACATTGGGCCAACATTATCATACATGTCCAAGACCAACTTTGTTGTTGATATCGACAACAAAATGACGATATCGACATCGATCTCGATTTTGAAAAATGCTTAACCAATTATGATGTCGATATTGACAATATCGTACACAAATTGACGATATCGACATCGATATCGACATACACTGATGAAGTTGCAAAATCATTTTTATTGTCGATATCGACGATATTGTACATAAAATGACGATATCGACATCGATATCGACGATAAAAAGTTTTAAGGCTAACTATTTATAGGGGATATCGTCCACAAAATGACGATACCAGAATCAAGAGCGATGTTTATATAATTGTATAAAAAGAAGTTTTGAAAAATGTTATTAAAAATGACAATATCAAACTCAATATTTACTCTCATGAATTCTTTAGGAATAATCGGTAATACAATTTATTCAATAACAATGAGAAGAACGTTTCAAGGGTTTCATGGATTGTAAAATGATATAATTGTGATCTTCTAGATAGTCAAGTCTAAAGATAAGCATGGTAAAGTTTTCCAAAGTACTTGATAACGTTCTGCACAAAAGCATATTGTTATCGATACATCTTTTGTTGTGTACACATGAGTTTTGTACATATGCAAATCGATATCGATACGATATTGTCAATATCAAGGATATCGACGTTAAATATGGACAGCTTTAGTTGTGTGCCTATGCAACTCGATATCGATACGATATCGTCAATATCGACATGAATATGGACAAATTCAGTTGAAGACAAAGAAAATCAATATTGATACGATATCGTTGATATTTACGATATCGACGTTAAATATGGACGTAAAATTTGGCCAGCTGTAGTTGTGTACATATGCATTTAAGTAATAGTAAATTGAAATCAGTAAATCGATATCGATACAATATTGTCGATAGCATCGATATCAATACTACATCGTGTCTTCGACATAACTCAACATTATTTGCAACATTGGGACCATGTTACTGGTTTTATTGGGCCAACGTTGGCCCAACAAAGTCATACTATCTGGGAAGAAAAAATAAGAAAACCAAGAATGATAAAGAAAATGTCTTTGTGAATGATTTGAATATGAATTGTAAAATATGCTTTAACGTTTTGAATTTACCGGATGACAGAAAATTTGAATTCACATCATGACACAAATGTCGATGTGACGCCATACTTTATATTTTTAAGTTGTATCATTAATAGAAGGCTATGTATTTCATTAAGAGTAAAATAATATCATTAATTGTCAGCCTTATCAGATTTATTTCATTAGCAGATACACTATCATTAGAAATTACTTCGAAGCACTTCCGGCTTCAATGAATTTGATCACCCACGACCTTCTTTGGTCACCCCATAATTACATGTATAAAAGAATGTTTCTTTATTCTTTTGTTCTTTCATTCTTGTAATCTTTAATTGTGACCGATAATGTAGAGGAGAAACCCAATCTTTCAGTACGTTTTGTCTATAAATCTATGTAAGCGACTGTAATCAACCCTTTTTGTAGTAATCTAACGAATGATGAAACTTTGATACTTTTTTTATGATTAACTTATTGCATATTACTGCTAAGTCCATTTATAACCATTATCTAATCTACCATTAAACTTTACAGGTACCTGCAGCCCAGCTGATGTGAAACTTATGTCACAGAATTTACTTACCAGAATTTAATGCAAAACATCGCATCGAAGTTTAACGGAGTTCTGCCGCTTCAACGTGGCTATTTTTACCTGCTTTGAGAAAGATAATCAAGAGAAAATAGAAGTAGACTCTAACGAGGCTTCAGCGAAAGTGACGCTACAAGGGTAACAGGAGGTAAAATTTCTTAAAAAGCTATACAAAATTAATTCCATTTTACAGCCAAAATTATTTATATAGGTTGGATATTTTGACGTACCTAGTTATTTGAAGTATTGTTGATTTAGAAATTTATATCCGTAATAATTTTGTTGCCGTCAGATTTTTTTTTAAAGGATATTAAAATTTTGCTATTCTTGTCGCCTTTTTTCCGATTAATACGATACCTTAAAACACTTGTATGGGCATATTTATGTTCATTACTCATTTCTTTGATTACATAAAATCCGTTCACAACGAATGATCCGAGACAATAACACAGGAAATCTGGGGTATGTATACACAATGTATACAAGTCTGGTGAACAAAGTGGGGGTTTTACACCTCTGGACTGGTAATTAAATTGATTTGTGAAAAGTTAGCTACTCAGTTGTTATCAAAAAGAACAGAAAACTAAAATTAGACTGTGTAAAATCAAACATTCATAAGCTAATTCATGTGTATCGTCCGTCAATCAGTAGTTAAAGAATCGTGCATGAGACTATCGAAAAGTAAATAATGTTCAAATAATTGCCTTTATTGTTATTTATCTAATAACTAAAATAAGGAAAAAATTTACAATGCAGCAATTTAAACCCGCTTTTTAAATGGTAATAAAGTAATTATTTCAGAAGTAATTACGTTGGTCATCATTTCTTACTTAATAAAATGCAACTTTCTTTCGGGCGCTGTGGTTAGCAATTATACATACTCCAAAAGCTTAATTTGTTATACTGACAACGAATAGTTATGAAACCTGAATAAACTTGAACGTTTTGACAAAGGATGTAAATAAATGTAAGAATGAAATTCAATTACCCTACATGTATTTTTAAAGAATACGAGACAGACTTCATCATGCAGCCATCTTGGACTTTCCCCTTGATCCGTTTATAATCCTGTGTTTGAGCAACCAAGTTTTGAGTGTGAGGAAACTAGTTGTGAGTTTCTTGATAGTACTATTACAGAAGAAGAAATCCTCACCGCAGTTAAAAAGTTAAAAAACAATAAATCTCCAGGTTGTGATCAAGTATTGAATGAACATATTGTATCAACTCTTGTTATATTTTTACCTCTATATGTGATGTTGTTTAATATTATTTACGATACAGGAATAGTACCTGATGAATGGTTAATTGGTATAGTTAAACCAGTGTATAAAGATAAAGGTGACCCAACACAACCGGAGAATTACAGACCTTTTACTTTGTTTAGCTGTCTTGGAAAACTTTTTACAAGCGTTTTGAGCAGTCGATTTGAAATGTATTCTTATGATTTAAACTTAATTAGTGGTTGTCAGTCTGGATTTAGGAAAGGATATTCTACTCTTGATTGCGTGGACCCTGAGGTCCACGCAGAAAATATATAAGCGAGGTTAAACCGGATGCTATGGGGAAAATTCAGCCTGCGCATGAGCTAGCCTGGTTCCTGTGCGTAATGGGTAGCTCAGGGAACCAGGCTAGCACACGTTTATCTGAATTGGGATCGGGATTCCGTGCTATATGCACACATAAGTGCAAAGGCGATGTAATTGTAAAGTTGTCGGTAAACAATACAGAAACAAAGCATTCCTTTTAAAGAAATGATTGGCATGTGATATTAACTATCAGTATTATGAAATAAGTTAATGTTATGCCGAAACTACAATATGCATCAAATAGCATAATTTGCAATGTTTTGTTGTTTTCCGAATACACATGTAACTTAACTTTACTTTTATAGTAGGCGAGGCTAGAGAACTTCCCGATTAAATTTCTATTAAGCATTTAAGTATGATTGAATAATTATGTCACTGTATAAAAGTTTAAATCTCAAGCAGAATGCATCAAAATATGAAATTTTTAATTTACACAAAGCTGTCACTGCACAGTTAACAAAGTAGTGCGAGTCGTAATGTGTGCGCATATTAGAATTAACCGAATGCCTGATACCATACATGCCAACTTCATTCATAGATAAATCATAATTATTTTAGAAGTATGAATCCTTTAAATTCTGGGATAAAAAGTCAGGGCTATACATACATGTACATGTATACGTAATACAACGTACAAATTTAGTGGTTAAAAGCAGAGGGCTAGAGTCGGTGGAATCTCTGATAATCTTAAAGCTTTCACGTTTTCGTTGGAAACACATGCAAATGGTCCACGTATTGTAGTCCCTTTTTTAAAGGACAGCAACTTGTAACATTATATTATTGCACTTTTTGTCACATACTTTAATGCATTGTAAAAAGAAACTGTTATGTGCTTTTATTGATTTTAAGCAAGCATTTGACACTGTGTGGCGTGAGGGTTTATGGTTTAAAATTAATAAAAGTGGTATAACTGGCAAATGCCTTACATTCTTAAAAAAAACATGTATAACGGTATCAAGTCAAAAGTAAAATTTAATTACGAAACTTCACCTTTTTTCTTTTGTAACCTTGGCGTACGTCAAGGAGAAAATTTATCCCTTTTTTTATTTTCCATGTATATCAACGATTTAGAAAACTTTATGAATGAGAGAAATGTCAATGGGTTAAGTAGTATCACAAATGATTTAGAAGAAGAGTTGCTTGCTTACAGTAAACTTTTTATTTTATTTTTTGCTGATGACACTGTCATGCTAACAGAGTCGGCTTACGATTTACAACATGCGCTTGACGAATGTTGTATATATTGTAAATACTGGAAACTTACAGTTAATGTGAAGAAAACCAAAGTTATGATATTCACCAAAGGACCTGCTCCTAAGTGCTCCTTTATGTACAATAATGATAAATTAGAAGTAGTTAAAGAGTATAACTACCTAGGAATATTATTTTCCCGATCTGGCTCTTTTTGTAAAGCCAAGAAACACTTGTGCACTCAATCCCAGAAAGCTATGTATGGTATTATTAGAAAAATAAGATATTTTTAAATGCCCTTTGATATTCAATTAGATTTATTTGACAAGGTTGTTTTACCAGTTTTACTATACTCTTGTGAAAAATGGGGTTACGAAAATATTGATGTTATCGAGCGTGTACATGTAAGGTTTCTTAAACACATACTTAACTTGAAAAGTAGTACCCGCAGTGTTATGGTATATGGGGAGACAGGTCGTTTTCCATATATATAACAATTTATACGAGAATGATTGGATTTTGGATAAAGATGATGTTATGCCAGGAGAATAAGTTATGTAAAACTATGTCTATGTATCTTTACAATTGTTACATTAGAGGTGAAATCAATAATAAGTGGCTAGTTTGTATTAATCAAAGTACTGAAAGTACTGAAAAGCGCTAACCTAGCTTGGTTCTAAGAAAATTTACTGTGTGCAAGCGTAGGCGGAAATGAGCCTTATTGAAATTTTGGTTTATGTTTAATGAATATCAATTAAAAGTATCTAAGGCCAGATTTCTTTAAATATATGTTACTTTCTGAAGATGATGTGAATTAAAGCTGAACACGACTTGTATATGGATACTTGCCTGAAAAAAGATGTGTTAAAATCACAAATTATACCTTTTGAACAGTAATTTATCACAGTTTTTGACATTTTCTTGCAAAGAATCGATTTTATTTTTCTATATTTTAGCTTCTGAATGCGCACTATATTTTTTCATCACTGCGTAGCATCCCGTGCTGATGTACGTAAGCCCCGCAAACCAATCGTATCTACTCGGCCATTTCCGTCACCCAGATAACTGGTTCCCTATACCTCTTACCAGTTTAAATGATGTATATTTCTGCTCATAGAGGGCAGTTATTCCTTGCACCGGAAATAGAAGTCTAACGACAATAAAGCGCTGAGCTATGCTTAGCGCTTTAAAAATATTCTCGATAGCTGTGGCTAATCCTTTGTATGGCACCAGCAAAATCCTGTGAACATGAAATGGTTAGAAAATATTGTCAAACAAAATCTTAAAGATCAGTTTGTCCAAAAATGGAATAGTGAATTAGATAGCTCGTCAAAAGGTGCTATATATCGTATTTTTAAATATAATTTTTGTTGTGAAGACTTTTTATTAATACTACCACGAAAATTAAGAAACTTGTTTGTTAAATATAGAACTACAAACCATCATCTCCCCATAGAAATTGGAAGGTGGAACAAATCTCCACCTGAAGACCGCAAGTGCTGCTTATGTGAAGCCAATCAAATTGCAATGGGCGATGAATTTCATTATATTTTAGAATGTAGTGCACTGTCACATGTAAGAAAAAAAATTGTTTAGTAATTATTATCTTAAAAACCCAAACATCTTGAAATTTAGAACACTTATGCCATCTTCAAATCATGTAATACTTATGAAAATGTGTACTTTAATCAGAAAAATATTTGAATTTGTCGGTCATCCTACGTAACAACTATAACAAATTCATTGTTTATTCTGTTTCTTTTTTTGTAAATCCTGCTTTTCTTATACATTTGTTTATAATTTTTCTGCACCCCATGTAACATTATATGTTATGAGTGAAATAAATGAACTTGAACTTGTTTGTTAAAATATGCATGCTATTATGATTGTTATTGGTCCGAAATCAATATTAATACATAATCGGGCGACAACAGTTGAAATAGACCCCGCGTTTTTACAAAGTATGTATTATCAATATTATTTATAATGTCATGGAAAAATTATCCGAACGAATGACAATATTTTAACAAAACATGTTCCTTATAACAATATTGCTTTGATTAACTGTCATTTTGCTACATATGCATAGGCGTCGGAACCGGGGGGGGGGGGGGGGCTAGGGGAAGCTAAGCCCCCCCCCCCCCACACTTTTTTTCTAAGCTGGATCTAACCATTAGGCACATAGCAGAATAGAGGGTTCAGCCCCCCATTTTTTTAGTTGGATCTAACCATTAGGCACATAGCAGAATAGAGGGTTCAGCCCCCCATTTTTTTCGCAGGAAACATAATTGTTTCGTAATGTACGTTTGAAAGATTGAGAAGTTGGAGTCAAAGGCATATTAGCTCCCCTCCCCCTCCCAGATTAGGAATTCCGTTAATTTTGAAAAAAAAAGAAAATTTGGTAAGTAATTTTTTTTTTATAGGGACTAAAGGTATACTCCACCCCCCCCCCCCCCACTCACACACACACTTTCAATTTGTTTTCGTCGCCAGTGATATGCTGTGCATTTTTAATGCAAAACGTGTTGCACATTTGCCTAAATTCAAGAAGCCAACAATTTTCCGAATTCGGTATTTTGTTCGATAAAATACGGATTTTAACTCAAGCATCAATAAATTTAGTCATCCAAGGTCAGAAAAAATGTTCATACATGTATATTGCTAAAATAATGCTAGAAATAGAACAGTTCTCATACGATATTAATAGAATCATTCATTATTACGAGTGTAGGATAATGAAATTTCACAGAGGGGACAAGATCCACGGTCTAGGACGAGGCTTTCCCGAGTCCTAGACCGTGAATCTTGGCCCCGAAGTGGAATTTCACTATCCCACACGAGTATATAATGAACTAGAACAGAGCTCGTGGCAAAGCCACGAGTAGGTCTTCCGTCGTTGCTGCGAGTTGAAAATGTATGTGATATGGTGTCAATAATTTATAATGACTTAACTTTCAGTTCTGCTTTTGTTATAAAAATGTGTTGTGATTGAAAGCCTGTATATGAAACGTGTTTTGAAAAAGAAAGAAAGAACATGTTTTAGGAAAACTATTTGTCGAACACAGTTTATGTAATCGTTTCAAACATTCTTTAAAAAATGAGATGTTTAATGGCGAGTTAAATTTTCAGAGGGTAGCAAGCATTGTTACATGTACTCATGATTCATGTGAGGAATTGTGTTTTTTGGGAGTTGATTTTAATCAACTCTCCTATGCAGTTACTCTAGCATACCGAAACTGAAACTGTGTTTGCACCTAAGCACAAATCATCGCCGCTGACAAGACTTAGTTCTTGAAAATAATGAAGCATTTTTTTAAAGGAAACTTTTTTATAAATACCTTGGATATAGTCAGATTTTAAATGGTACGAACAAATTGAAGTTTTTTTAGTCGTGTGTATTCCTACGCCAGAGTTCAATATATAGTCTCGTTCAACCATCGGCTGTCTCCTTACATTTCCGGCAAGTAGAGAGTCAGTCTATATTTAGAGGTCGCATCATCAAGCTATCACGTGACCTGGTATCTCTTACTTGTCGGAGATTAACGGAGACAGCCAAGCATCTGGTTGAACGAGACTAGAGTTCATTATTGGTTGGATCCATACAATTTTTGAAATATTTGGAATACCAAAACATAGTTTGATGAAATCAATTCTATTTTAAAACATTACACAACATGATTCATTAGAGGTTTTCTCGAAATTCTAGTCGGAAAAGTCAGAGAATTCATATTATAAAAATGTGCATAATTCAATTGCAGATTATAAACTACTTGCCAAGCAAACTAGCATATCGTTGATTTTAAAATAAATAATATTCGATAAAATCAACTCTCGTCAGTACATCAGTACTTTGATTTAAAAACCGAACCCGCCTACAAAACACGTAACCTTTTCTCTAAGATAACTTTTTTATTTAAAAATATTTCTAAATTTTTGAAAACTATGTGCAAGTTTAGAATTGTTGCGTGATGACAAAATTTACAGACCCTGCAGCGTACTACTACACCAAAAAACGTGCGACTTACGTGCGAGAAACGTTTCGTGTAAACCGTTTAGCGTTTCGTGTGATTGTGAAGCGTTTCGTGTAAACCGTTTAGCGTTTCGGGCAAAGCGTGTAAATCGTTTCGGGCAAAGCGTGCGAGAACCGCGTGGAATATTCATCAGATTTCATTCAGAACTCACTGACACTTCAATTCACTTTCAATTGATGAAAGGGAATATATCCAAGATATCTTCATTGAACAATTTTCACTCATAAAATTTCACAGGAACGAAAACAATTTTCTTACGGAGATTTATAATGGGAAATGTTTACATCTTTTCTCCATTCGGAAGTACTCGGGATACCTCGCGCAATTTTTAAACGTTATCATCCGGGCTTATTAATGGCTGATGCAATGCAAAATCCCCGTAGACTTTCAATATTGGGATGTGTATTGAAACCTGAAGCGGTATAGGGGGGGGGGGGGGGTTTCAACACATATAATCTGGACATTTTCATATAAGTGGATGAACGTAGTTTGAGCACAAAGGTATTTACTATTATTGATATATCAAGCAAAAAGTGGTGGGAAAAAAAAACTCGGGACATAGTTTATCTTATAAATTTATGAAACTTTGAAGTGTTTTGAAATTCTTTAACCAGGGAACAACGATGTCTATATATAGATCAGTAATAGGATAAGGTAATGTCAAACATCGAAGACTGTACGAATATTTAAGAAACTGTTTTTATTACAAGTGTTACCGTTAATAATTAAATCAAAGTTTGCCGAATCTTCCTGGAATTAAACATAGGTTGTAAATTTACTTTGTATAAAAACTTTCTCCATGGTTACTCAGTGTGAAACATTCTTTACCTTAGACGTTTTACTTTTCCACTAAGCATCCGCCTTCGTTGCCTTTCCTTTACACTACATCTTAATTCATCATGTTCATAAGTGATTATTCGTTCGCATTTTAAAATATTTAATGTCCGTATTCTCGGACTCCATGCTAGGAAATTTAGTTGAATATAAGCTACGTCATTCTTATCCATGTGCATGTTGTCGACGGCGCGCGGCCAAAGAAATTTTCACAATCGTTCTTTAAAAAGCTTTAAAGTTATACAATATAGGATATACAAAGTCATGTAATTTTTATATACAGATCTTAATTAATTTGTTTGCAAGTTTATAACTAATGATTATTCCTTTATCGGCACCACTTATAATTTACTCAACTCTCTCTCTCTCTCTCTCTCTCTCTCTCTCTTCTTTCTCTCATGCAAGTCACGAGCGGCAATGTCTTAAATCCGCCCAGCTACGATCTGGTTGGACAAAGGTCAGTGAAAACATTAGGTAGAAACTTTTCTTGAGTAAACCCCTATTAAACGCTTCAATGTACTTCGCTGTAACTTAAACGATCATGTTTTGATAAGCATTTTTATTTTTTTATTTATTTACATCGATAACTCTTACAGTGCTGCTATCCTGAAAGTTGACAAGGATAGGATAGGATAGGATGCAGGATGCACGATACATGATAGAAATATTAAAGTTAAGTTCTATCCTATCCTATCCTATCCTATCCTGCATCCTGTAGCCAATCAGATTCGAGTATAAATTTCAGAGTTATTTTGCGAAACGAAAATTGGCTTAACAATGTATTTTCAATGTCAATTAATACGTTTTACAAGTTAAATCATTTAAGAATACTTATCATATCAAGAACGCGGTGCATAACATTGATACGCGCTAAAATGTCGGTGCTAGATCTTTGTCAATTCGTACGCAAGTACGGAGCTACTGCGAGAATCGATGCAACATTTGACAACGTCAGAAATAGATTTCTGTATTTACTTCATTTAACGTCTACAAAGTAATAAAAGCTTGAATTTAAAAACGACCAAACCGGCATTTTAAAAGATAAACATGTATACAAGAAACAGACATTGTTTCACGTTTCATGTAATTTCTTCGATGCCCAATAACAGGGACGCATATTTCTGTCGGATATTAACCTCAACATATCGAATTAAAAAATGTTAGCTAAATATAAATGCTTAAGAATTCATACTTTAAAAATAACTCCGAGTGGTTTAACTATAAACATAATAAACTTCCAATGGAATTATTTATATCCAGATCGTGTTTACATTTATCGCCGAACTAATCGCTCGAATAATGATAATTACGCTCAGTTATGTGTGATAAGAAAATAATTTGATAAAAATATGTGACTAAACAGTTCCTCAATAAGTGCATCGAAGTTATTTATCTGTTTTTTATGCATACATATAATAAAATCAAAAATCAAATCGCTTACCTGTTTGGTTACGTTATTGTGTCCATCCCGCGTACGATTTAATTTAACCGTAGCACAGGTAAGTAAGTTATCCCGATCGAAGAATATTCGGTTTTAAGATTTAATTATTCATTTTGAGTACTACATTAATTGATAAAATCATTTAATTCTTAAATTTCGTTTCATTTAACTTGCATTCCTATATTTTGAAGGTATGGGATAGGATAGGATAGGATAGAACTTATTTGCAGGATAGGATGCAGGATACAGGATATAGGATAGGATAGGATAGTTTTGTCAACTTTCACGATAGCAGCACTGTACTGAGACCATTCGACTTTGTACAAGCAGCACACATAACCTCGGACATCGGGTGTCTCCTGCACCTGGCTGAACCTGTCAATCAACATCTGTGTATTTGTTTTCATTGGATGGTCAAGCGTCTCTTTTTTTGTCAACAGCCAATGGAAAATTAATGACTTCAAGGTAATCGGAATCAGTATTTGAGCGTGTTTAAATCCGAGCTGCAAGGAGCACAGAAAAAATATAAGCGCACATTAAATAAATCTTACAAAGTTTATAGAAATAACCTACAGCGTAACATTAAAACATTAAGAAGTTCAAATCCAAGAGAATACTGGAAACTCGTGAATGATAAAAGCTGTAACGAATCTAACGATATTAACATAGTAGATTTTTATGACTATTTTAAAACTGTTAACGCGAATGAACATGATTTAGATATTGAATTAGACTATTCTTCCTTCAATGATAAATGCGAAGATACATTTTGTAACTCTTTGCTCAATGACCCAGGTACCGCGGCCGAAATTCTTGATCGAGGTTGTTAAAACTATTAAAAATAACAAATCGCCGGGACCAGATACTGTTGTTAATGAATATATTAAGTCATCCATTAATATCATGATACCATTATATGTTAAACTTTTTAATTTAGTGTTTGATACTGGTATTATTCCGGAAGCCTGGCTGGTCGGGAACATAAAACCAATATATAAGAAAAAGGGTAGTTATGCTGACCCACAAAATTACCGTCCGATTACTCTTTTGAGCTGTCTAGGAAAGGTTTTTACTTCTGTATTGTGTAGAAGGTTAACTACTTTTGCTGATAATGTTAATCTTATCAGGGAAAATCAGAGTGGTTTTAGAGAAAATTATTCTACAATTGACAATATGTTTGTTCTTTACTCCCTGATTGAACTTTTTTCACTTAAGAAAAAGAAACTCTTCTGTGCTTTTATTGATTTTAAAGCTGCATTCGATAAAGTGTGGAGAATAGGATTATGGAAAAAACTCATTGAATATCAAATTAAAGGGAAATGTTTAAGGGTTGTTGTCAATATGTATAATGGCTGTAGATCAAGAATATTTTATAATAATGATTTTTCCGAATATTTCCCTTGTCAAAATGGTGTCCGTCAGGGAGAAAACTTATCTCCGTTTCTTTTTGCATTATATCTTAATGATCTTGAAGATTTTTTATCACATGAAAATGTCATAGGACTAAAAAGCCTGTCTGAAGAAATTGAACAAAATTTAAATTGTTATCTAAGAATTATGATTATGTTGTATGCAGACGACACTGTGTTGATGTCCGAAACCGAAGATGATCTACAATATCAGCTTCATTGTTTTCAAATGTACTGTGAAAAATGGAAATTACAAGTGAATGTTGAGAAAACTAAAATTATTATTTTTGGAAAAGGTAAACAAACCTCAAAAGTATCATTTCTATACAATGGTAACGAAATAGAAATCGTCAAGGAATTTAAATATTTAGGAGTTATATTTTCAAGAACAGGCTCTTTCTACAGTACTAGGAAATATGTAGTGACGAGAGCTACCAGATCTATGTACGCAATAATTAAAAAGTCAAGAGAATTAAATCTATCGATTGATTGTCAACTTGATATGTTCGACAAAATGGTTGTTCCAATTTTACTGTATGGTTCTGAATTGTGGGGTTTTGAAATCTATGTATCATTGAAAAATTGCATCTAAAATTTTGTAAACTTGTACTTAGTCTTAAGACGTCCACACCAAATTTTATGATCTACGGTGAACTTGCTAGATATCCATTGTGTGTGAAAGTAAAAATTAGAATGTTGAATTTTTGGATAAGATTGTTGAAAGGTAAAGAATCAAAATTGTCATATATATTGTATAATTTTTTACATAGCCTAACACAAATCAATAATTATAATTTCAAATGGGTTGAATGTATACAGAATATTTTACATGAATGTGGTCTAAGCTATGTCTGGTTGACGCATAATGTAGAAAATGAAAAATGGATTTTAAATGTTGTTAAGCAAACTTTGATTGACCAATTTCAACAAAAATGGGTCTCTGATTGTAACGCATCTAGTAAAGGATTGATCTATAACTTGTTTACCAATAACACTTTTGTACTTAGAAATTACATAAACTCTGGTGCTTATATGAATAACATTACTACATTAGTTAGATTTAGAACAAGCAACCATAAACTGCCAATTGAGACAGGCAGATGGAACAATGTACCTAGAAATCAACGATTTTGTAATTTATGTAAAAATAACATTGGCGACGAATATCACTATATTATGATATGTCCGGAATTGAAAGAATATAGAAAAGCTTATTTACCATCAATGTATTTTAGACGACCAAATGCTTTCAAATTTTTTGAATTATTTTCATGTAATAAATTAGCTGTTATTAATAACTTATGTAAATTTATCAATATTATTAATAAGAGAGTCAACTCTCCAGGTTGATGTGTACAGTATACACTCTTGCTTTTTGTATAATATTGTATGTATTGTATAATTTCTCTATGTTGTTTTATACAATATGAGAATAAATAAAATAAATAAATAAATGATGAAGTATACAATTCAAATGACAAAATTTTTATTAATTATCTGAAAATTATTCAAACCACTGTTAATGGAAAACAAAGAGTCTTAGAAGTAATTAACACACAGGGATTTGTCTACAATGTACACAGTCATGCAATTACTAGTATTTATTATGGGAATCTTTACGCATGGTACTTAATTCGAACAGATTATAATAATCTATACACTGTACGCCGTTACACTACGAAGCGCCGGTAATATATACGAATATTGAGTCAAAAATTTAAATCATTTTTACTTGTTCTTTTCAATACAATGTGAAATTACTTTCAGAAAAAAAATTCCGAAATACTAATTACAACTTTCTTTTTTGTGTAATCATTTGAATTTTTTCTGGGTTCATGTATATATATATATATATATATATATATGTACATAACTTACTTATTTACGCGCGAATGATACGACATAGGGAAAAAATAATCGGTTGTTCGTAGAACATTTTTATCTTACGAATGTGACTAATTTAATTTTAAATATTTTTCAACATTATCAATATAAATAATATCAGGTGTATTTACTGTTTGTGTTTTTACATCGTAATCTCTGAAACCAATAAAAATACTAATGTTAGCAGAAAAATCAAATCCCGCCGAATACTGAAAAACCGATTTCAGTTAGCAATCATACGGATTTTATTTTTGGTATTGACTATTGAGTTACGGTAACTTTTTTTCTGGGTGATTTTATTATTTATTATTTCATGTAAAAGCACCATTCCAACAGTTACTCAATTATATAACAATTGATGACCTGGGGCTATATATGTTCCGAGCTGTGTGCGCTGAAGCGACACAAGATTCTCGGTCGCATGTGGCGATTGAATTTACACAGACTGACAGAATAAACAAACGGGTGGGAAAGTGAAACAAAATGTTACACATGAGGAGAAGCCACCAAAAATGATTTGCGATAGATCTTGATATCGTTTTGACAATTAAAAAAGTCCAGCGCGAGCTCCTGTCAGCGGGACGGGAGGGGGCAGCATTGAGTTCGCTTCTACAAAGAAACGAACGACCATGTAGAAAAACTACAGAAGTGATTAATATGTGACCGATAGAATCTAATCTAAAGTTGTTTAAAATTCATGTGAATTTTTTTTTTTTAAATCATCGAATGCCTCAATTCAGGACATTTTTTTTATCGTGCTAGCACCTACTGCAAACATGTTACATGGAACTTTGATTATAATTTGATTTTTAAACTACCTTGTATGCTATCTATAAATCAATGCTTAATCAACTGTACAAGTTTAATGAAATTATATTTTCATCTTAAACGAATATAATAGTTGAAAACATAATCAAATATAGTTGTGTCCGTGCAAAATATGAAACATGAACGCGCGATAAGGTACATGTAGAAGAACACGAACCGACCCCGGATTACTTGTCCACTCGCGCCGGTTCTCCCCAGCCATGTTCGAGGGATGATTATCATTTAAAGGTTTACTATTTGTGTGTGTGTGTGGGTGGGGGGGGGGGGTGATTTAAAACATTATTTGTGCAGTTTCTAAAATATTTTACATAAACAAGCTAACCATTAATTCATGTCTTACATGTACAATGTTTACGATTTGGAGTAATATCGCTCATTAATATTCATTTACACTCAAATGTTCAATTGAATAAATACAAGATGGACAAACTTTTATAGGATTAAATTAAAACAGTTCCTGTTTTTACGGCTATATCAACTCAAACACTTTCATATGCATGTAAGTGTGTGCGTCGCGGTGTGAGAATCTTGTGTATTAAATAACCGCTTAATTACCGCTAGGTAGTGCAGCCGTGGCTGATCTCATCGGCCGTTATTATATATTACGTAAGGATATTAGGATATATTACGTAAGATACATGTACAACGCACAGACAGGCACAGTTCAGAACCCAGGAAGATTTGAAAAGTTTGCAGTATAATGACCATACTCTATCAAAGAGAAGTTATTTATTTAAAACTTAAAACCCACAATTGATCTGTGTCTATTATTGCTTTAGATTGAGAATGACATTGCTTTTATTAATTAACTGAACGATTTCTTAATTGACACCCAATCGTTTAATCAATAAAAAAATTATGTGTAATAAAAACGAAACCAATTATCGAGTTCGCGGCTAAATAAACTCATACATGTATATTAGAGACACAGCTCTCGTGTATTAGAAAACCGCTGACCGCTACAGCCGCGAGCATGGTGACCGATTTTCTCGGCCGCGGGCGAGGGAGAGCTTACGTAATGGTACACACACAGAGCTCTGATTCAAGGTAGATTTTAAATGCATGGAGTTAAGGAAGGAGTCTTTTTATTATCAAACATACTTCTTATAATAAGAAATGCATGAAATTTTGACACAGTCAAACGAATCATATTACTTAATGATTCTATCAGTTTAATTAAATTTGACCTTTTTGTTTTCGGATAAAGGTCAGGTCAAGGTCACTACCTTTTTCCTCAACGTAAAGAGTGATAAAAATAAGTGTAGCTCTTTATAGTTCTGTAGACATTTGTTTAAGATTTGAAGATTCAAATCTTCAATGAAATCATAGACCATGAGAGTGTCTATCAGCTTATACTACTAAATTGGAATAAATATTTATACTAAAATTGATATTGCTTAGCCCGCATTTCCTCTAATTTTCTTAAATTTTGAAGAAATTTTGATTATTTTTTTATGCTTCCAATAATAAAATATTTCTAATTTTTATGTATTATGAAGACTTTATATAAAGATATAAATTGACAGAAAAGCTAATATATTGACCGTTTCATAAGAGAGAAAAACTGATTTTAGTGATTTTTTCACAAAAATCAATGTATAGAATGGGCGCTTTAAAAAGCTTATAAAAATGTTATTTGATAGGCAAATCATATTTTAAAAACATATTCTGAAACCCAAGTATCATATTATTAGTTCACATTAGTAAAAAAAATCCAACATTATTGTTATTGTTTTTAAAATGCTAAAACAGGCTCATTATATATATATATAATCTGCAGCAATTCTGAATTGCGCAACATGTGATATTTTCCTACGCCAATATTACGCAAAAAATATAGTCCTTGTTCCATTCTAAACATTGATTACATTTTTCTATGCCAAGTTGTATGATAGTAAAAAAGAAAGAAAAATAGACTATTTTAATTTCCTTTCATCTTGATTTAATGAACAATTAATCAAATTTACGTTTGACAAGTCGAAAACCAGAAAAGACTCCTTCCTTAATAAATAAAATGTAATGCATAGAGTTTTTTAATTCCATATTTTGTGGTTAACTAGAAAAGAAAAAGAATGTTTTGTTTTCTAATTGCCGTTTTTAATGATTGTGCACTATAAGAACTTAACAACAATGACTTAAACTCCTAAAAAAAAGCATGTACTCCAACAACAACAAAATTTTTATAAATTAATGCCTCCTGTATAAACCAGCATACTTTCTTCGGCAACTTTATGCCAGTTGTACGCACAAAGACTTTCGTTAACTTGTCAAATGAAAACAGGTACATGTGTACATGCTAACATGTAAAGCTTTTTACACTCATACTACACTAATCACTTACAAAATAATATTGTTACGACCTTTATGAGATCCCAACAAACAACTTTTCCAGCAACTTCCATATCAAAATCCTAACCGTTTTTTAATTAAGCAACAACTTTTAGGGGCTATTGCCCCTTAATTTAAGGGGCCAGCCCTTTTTTATTGGTGTCAAATGAAAGCCCTTGATATTCTGCACAACTTTTATTCTACATGTTTTAACAAAATGTTTTTCGTTAAAAAGATATAAAGGAAAATATGTCTAAATTTTTGCACTTTTTGGAATCCTGTTTATTGACCCCCTACCTTTTCCTAAATAAGGAACGTAATCCAAAAACAAAAACTGATGTATACAACTTCCATGTCTTTGTTATTCAAATTCGTTGGATTCCCATTCCCTGCTATCATAGTCTCGGAGCCTTTGTCTGGAAACCAAAGGCCCTAAAAATGTTTAAAAGGGGAATAACTCGTTAACGGAAAGGGAATTCTAACTCTTATGAATTGATAAAGATCATAGTGATTTGTAAATTCCATTAGCCCTGAAAATTTGAGCAAAAACCGTTCAGAAATGAGCACGATATGAAGCCTCAAAGTTCGCGTCTAGGAAGAAAAAGAAAAAAAAGAAAAATAAGAACTAGAGCAGAGCTCGTGGCAAAGCCACGAGTAGGTCTTCCGTTGTTGCTGCGAGTTGAAAATATATGTGATATGGTGTCAAACAATTTTATTTATATTCAAAATATTTTTTGCTTGTAAAGTGTGTTGAAAGCTATGGCAGTTTTAACACTGTAATGCACACAGGGTACTCAAAGGTTAAAATGACGAGTTTCATTATGACGTCACAAACGTTGAACGCTGTTAACTAGTAATGACTAAACTTTCAGTTCTGCTTTTGTTATAAAACGGGTTTTATTTGAAAGCCTGTATATAAAACGTGTTTTGAAAAAGAAAGGAAGAAAATGTGTTAGGAAAACTATTTGTCAAAAACAGTTTATGTAATCGTTTCAAACATTCTTTAAAAAATGAGATGTTTAATGGCGAGTTAAATTTTCAAAGGGTAGCAAGCATTGTTATAAACAGTATGTACTCATGATTCATGTCAGGAATTGTATTTTTTTAATCGAACCCGCCTACTAAACACTTAACCTTTTCTCTAAGATAACTTCTATATTTAAATCTTTCAAATTTTTTTAAGACTGCATGTATGTGCAAAGTTAGAACTGTTGCGTGCTGACAAAATTTAGAGACCCTGAAACCTACTACTACACCAAAAAGCTGCAAATTACGTGCGAGAAACGTTTCGAGTAAACCGTTTAGCGTTTCGTGTGAATCGTGAAGCACTTCATGTAAACCGTTTAGCGTTTCGGGCAAAGCGTACAGAGTTTCGGGCAAATCGTGTAAATCGTTTCGAGCAAAGCGTGCAAGAACCGTGTGAAACGTTCATCAGATTTCATTCGGAACTCTCTGACAATTCAATTGTTTCAAAATGGCGCCCGTGTTTTGCATTACTTTAAACTGTTTGTGATTGGCAAAACTCTTTTGTAGGTATTTTCATTAAAAAAATATATAAGAAATGATATACTTATCTTTTTACAAAATTGAATTAATTTTTAACAAACAAAAGAAATGTATATGTATTAAAATACGACTAGTTACAGACTACATGTATATATAACGTTTTTATAAGATGTTTGTACTGGTACAATATTAAAATTCGCTATACATAAAAAATATTAAATACAGTAAGCAAAACATGATTTCTATTGGAACAAACCTAAATCAACTTTAACTTACACGATCGTTTTGATAAGCATGTATTTTTTAAAAATTAATTTACATCGATAACTCTCACTGAGACCATTCGGCTGTGTAAAAGCAGCACACCTCTGACATCGGGTGAGACCTGCACCTGGCTGAACCTGTCAATCAAACTCTGTGTATTTGTTTTCATTGGATAGTCAAGCGTCTCTTTTTTTGTCAATAGCCAATGGAAAATTAATGACCTCAAGGTTATCGGAATCAGTATATGATGAAGCACACAAATTAAATGATAGAATATTTATTAATTATTTGAACAAAATTAAATGTAAACATAGAGAGAAAATATACTGTTCTTTGGAATCCAGTTTATAGCTATTTTTACAAGTAATTATCTTAATTATTTAAACCACTGTTAACGGAAAACAAGAAGTCTTGGAAGAAATTAACACACAGGGATTTTCCTACAATGTACACAGTCGTGCATGTCATTATCATTGGAATCTATACCCATGGTACTTAATTCAAATCAATTATGATAATCTATACACTACACGCCGTTATACGGAGCGCCGGTAATATATACGAATATTGAGTAAAAAAATTAAATCATTTTTACATCTTGTTCTTTTCAATACAAGGTTAAATAACTTTGAAAAAAAAGATCCGAAATAGTAATTACAAATTTCTTTTTTGTTTAATCATTTTAATTTTTTCTGAGGTACATGAATATGTACAGAACATATTTATTTACGCGAATGATACGACATAGGAAAAAAATTATCGGTTGTTAGTATAACATTTTTTTCTAACGAATGTGACTAATTTAATTTTAAATATTTTTCAAATTATCGATGTTAATAATATGAGGTTTATTTACTGTTTGTATTTTTACATCGTATTCTCTGAAACCAATGAAAGTACTTATGTTAGAAGAAAAATCAAATCCAGCCGAATGCTGAAAAACCGATTACAGTTTGTAATCATACGGATTTTATTTTAGGTATTGACTATTGAGTTACCGTAACGGTAACTTTTTTCTGGATAATTTTATTATTTTATGTAGTAAAAGCACCCTTCCAAATGTTACTCAATTACATAACAATTGATGATCTGGGGCTATATATGTTCTGAGCTGTGGGCGCTGAAGCGACACAAGATGCTCGGTCGCACGTGGCGATTGAATTGACAGAGACTGACCGAATAAACAAACAGGTGGGAAATTGAAACAAAATTTTACACATACATGTGTAAGTAGAAGTCACCAAAAATGATTTTCGACAGATCTGGATATCTTTTCACCAATTAAAAAAAAAATCCAGTGCGAGCACCTGTCAGCGGGGCGGAAGGGGGGAGGGGACGTAGCAATGAGTTCGCTTCCACAATGAAACGGACAACCATGTAGAAAAACTACAGAAGTGATCAATATGTGACCGATAGAATCTAATCTAAGGTTGTTTAAAACTCATGTGAATATTCTTTAAAATAATCATCGAATGCCTCAATTCAGGACATTCTTTTATCGTGCTAGCACCTACCGCAAACATGTAACATGGAACTTTGATTATAATTTGATTTGATTTTTAAACTACCTTGTACGCTATCGTATAAATCAATGCTTAATCAAATGTGCAAGTAAAAAAAAAATACCTTTTCATCTTAAACCAATATAATAGTTGAAAATATAATAAAATATAGTTGTGTCCGTGCAAAATATGAAACATGAACGCGTGATAAGGTACATGTAGATGAACACGAACCGACCGCGGATAACTTATCCACTCGCGCCGGATCTCCTCAGCCATGTGCGAGAGATGGTTTAATTTTTTTTTTCTTTTGGGGAGGGGGGTGTTGATTTCAAACATCAATTGTATAGTTTTTAGAATATTTTAGATAAACAAACCAACCATTAATTTATGTCTGACGATGTTTCCGATTTGGAGAAATATCGTTCGTAAATATTCATTTACACTCAAAAATACAAGATGGACAAACTTTTATAACATAAAATTAAAACAGTTCTTGTATTTACGGCTATATTACCTCAAATACGTTCATATGGATGCAAGTGTACGTCGCGGTGTGCGAATCTTGTGTATTAGATAACCGCTTACCGCTAGGTAGTGCAGCCGTGGCTGATCTCCTCGGCCGTGGGCGAAGGATAGATTACGCAAAAGTACAACGCACAGACACGCACAGCTCAGAACCCAGGAAGATTTGAAAAGTTTGCAGTATAATGACCTTACTCTATCAAATAGAAGTTCTTTATTTTAAACTAAAAACCCACAATTGATCTATGTTTATTATTGCTTTAGATTGAGATTGACATTGCTTTTATTACTTAACTGAACGATTTCTTAATTGACACCCAATCGTTTAATCCAAAAAAATTATGTGTAATCAAAACAAAAACAATTTTTGAGTTCGCGGCAAAATAAACTCGTACATGAGAAACGCAACTCTCGTGTATTAGATAACCACTGACCGCTAGGTAGTCCAGCCGCGACCACGGTGACCGATTTTCTCGGCCGCGGGCGAGGGAGAGCTTACGTAATGCTACACACACAGCTCTGATTCAAGGTAGATTTTGAATGCATGGTGTTTATAACAAAAAGGTAATGCATATATTTTTTCATTTCATATTTTGTGTTTTACTAGAAAAGAAAAAGAATGTTTTGTTTTCCAATTCCCGTTTTTAAGGATTGTGCACTATAAGAACTTAACAACAATGACTTAAACTCCTAAAAAAAAGCATGTATTCTAAAAAAAAAAAATTCTTATGAATTAATGCCTCCTGTATAAACCAGCATACTTTCTGCGGTAACTTCATGCCAGTTGTACGCACAAAGTCTTTCGTTAACTTGTCAAATAAAAACAGGTACATGCTAACATGTAAAGCTTTTTACACTCATACTACACAAATCACTTACAAAATAACATTGAAACGACCTTCATGAGATCCCAACAAACAACTTTTCCAACGACAGCCATATCAAAATCCTAACCGTTTTTGAGTTATTAAGCAAAATTTTTTAGGGGCCATTGGCCCTTAATGTAAGGAGCCAGCCCCTCTTTATTGGTGTCAAATGAAAGCCCTTGATATTTTGCACAACTTTTATTCTACATGTCTTAACAAAATGTTTTTCGTTTAAAAGATATAAAGGAAAACATGTCTAAATTTTTGCACTTTTTTGAATCCTGTTTTTTGACCCCCTACCTTTTCCTAAATAAAAAACGTAATCTAAAAACACAAACAGATGTGCACAACTACAATGTCTCTGTTATTCAAATTCGTTGGATTCCCATTCCCTGCTATCATAGTCTCGGAGCCTTTGTCTGGAAACAGTGTTTTGTAAAATACATTAGCCCTGAAAATTTGAGCAAAAACCGTTCAGAAATGAGCAAGATATGAAGCCTCAAAGTTCGCGTCTAGGAAAAAAAAAGAAAAAAAAAAAATAAGAATAATCTTAATTTTTTCCCCGCACAATAATAGAAAGGTCTTCCGTTGGAAACGGAAGACCTTAATAATCTTAACCCGCACAATAATAGAAAGGTCTTCCGCTGGAAACTGAAGACCTGAATGATTATTTTTCTCGCATTACCTTAAAAAGTGATGTTCGACAACTTTCTGTTACGACGTTCAAAAGATTACTTTCAGTTTACCCCTCCACGTGCTTCAAATAGTGCAATTCAAAATGAGAGTATACGACAGTTTTTTAATTAGAAATATGATATATTGTAATTAATCAAGCAAAACAATTACTTAATGGATAGTCTCAACCCACCATTTTGCATTTCCCTACAGCAGACAACGTTTGTTTACGCTTTAAAACTGCGTCGTTATACACAGTGTAAGACAGAAAAATCTCACACTGCTGTCTCACACCGGACAAACCGGTCTCACACCGGTGATAATGCGGGAATCTTGTTTCTCACATAGCAGCGTTGATCCCGTGACGTCACAGTTCATCTCGCGCCAAATTAGCTTGATTTAAAAATCGTTCAGGTGTAAAATCGGTTTTTCCCAAATACATGTAAATCGAAGACTACTTAATATTCGATCGCATTAAAATTTTCAGGATGATGATTTTACACATAGATCTGACAGTGTCATGATGTGAATTTTGTATTTACTGCCACCTGGTAAATTCAAAACTTTTAAGCATAACTTTACTATTCAAATTCAAATACTTAACAAAACACTTTAAAGTTTGTTCTTCATTCTTAATTTTGCTTATTTTCACTGGTTTATTTTAATATCAAGGAAGATTCTGTAAACATGTTTGACATTGATTTTGGCAATTTCATGGTCTTTTGATCTAGTAATTTTTAATCCATTACAGCCATTTTATTAGCTAAATAGGTGATAATACTTTAAACTGTTTAGCCTTAGGCAAGTCGGTCTTCCTATTTGTGTAATTTCTTACGTAAAATTAAATAAAGTTTTCGGGCAAATTTTGTAATAAATGTTTTTTTATCACATGGCTAAAATAGTGTGTTTTGATTGGATACCTGCTGGTCAGTCGGAATTCGATATTTATACTCGCGCCCAACTTTTGGCTCATTCCATTGCGAGCTCAACAAATATACGTATCGACAAGCCTTATTCCGACTTTGTTTGTTATTTGCAGGTATGTTATAAATGTTTATATTATTTGATATTCTGATCAAAATGTATATTTAGGTTAAATGTTCCATGTGTTAGAATTTGTGAAATTTACAATCATGTTTATTCTTATTATTTACATGACAATAAGGAAATTTATCAAAGATAACCTTTATACGTTTCAGTATTTATTATATTTTCTTTTCATACTTTTGCATTAGTATGTTTTCTAGTTTTAATACATTTTTGATGAAGCGAAATATTGTTTAATGTTATGTAACAATAATTGAATAATTGAATTTCGCGCTACTCTGAAAGTTCTATAACTAATCCTATTGCGAGCAAAGTTTAAGATCTTGAAATTGTAGAAACGATAAATGTATTTTTGTTTAGTTATTAAGAATAATAATGCAAATCATTTTTGTGTTCTCTTTATGAAAACCTTTAACGCTTCATCGAGATACTTTATTGTTTATTATGATAAGGAAATAATTTAGTTATAGAACTCAACTGTAGTGTAATAGTTTGTAAATATGTTTTTTTTTCTTTAAAATAGGTGTTCGATAACTTCTATATTTAAATCTTTCAAATTTTTTTAAGACTGCATGTATGTGCAAAGTTAGAACTGTTGCGTGCTGACAAAATTTAGAGACCCTGAAACCTACTACTACACCAAAAAGCTGCAAATTACGTGCGAGAAACGTTTCGAGTAAACCGTTTAGCGTTTCGTGTGAATCGTGAAGCACTTCATGTAAACCGTTTAGCGTTTCGGGCAAAGCGTACAGAGTTTCGGGCAAATCGTGTAAATCGTTTCGAGCAAAGCGTGCAAGAACCGTGTGAAACGTTCATCAGATTTCATTCGGAACTCTCTGACAATTCAATTGTTTCAAAATGGCGCCCGTGTTTTGCATTACTTTAAACTGTTTGTGATTGGCAAAACTCTTTTGTAGGTATTTTCATTAAAAAAAATATATAAGAAATGATATACTTATCTTTTTACAAAATTGAATTAATTTTTAACAAACAAAAGAAATGTATATGTATTAAAATACGACTAGTTACAGACTACATGTATATATAACGTTTTTATAAGATGTTTGTACTGGTACAATATTAAAATTCGCTATACATAAAAAATATTAAATACAGTAAGCAAAACATGATTTCTATTGGAACAAACCTAAATCAACTTTAACTTACACGATCGTTTTGATAAGCATGTATTTTTTAAAAATTAATTTACATCGATAACTCTCACTGAGACCATTCGGCTGTGTAAAAGCAGCACACCTCTGACATCGGGTGAGACCTGCACCTGGCTGAACCTGTGTATTTGTTTTCATTGGATAGTCAAGCGTCTCTTTTTTTGTCAATAGCCAATGGAAAATTAATGACCTCAAGGTTATCGGAATCAGTATATGATGAAGCACACAAATTAAATGATAGAATATTTATTAATTATTTGAACAAAATTAAATGTAAACATAGAGAGAAAATATACTGTTCTTTGGAATCCAGTTTATAGCTATTTTTACAAGTAATTATCTTAATTATTTAAACCAATGTTAACGGAAAACAAGAAGTCTTGGAAGAAATTAACACACAGGGATTTTCCTACAATGTACACAGTCGTGCATTTACATGTCATTATCATTGGAATCTATACCCATGGTACTTAATTCAAATCAATTATGATAATCTATACACTACACGCCGTTATACGGAGCGCCGGTAATATATACGAATATTGAGTAAAAAAATTAAATCATTTTTACATCTTGTTCTTTTCAATACAAGGTTAAATAACTTTGAAAAAAAAGATCCGAAATAGTAATTACAAATTTCTTTTTTGTTTAATCATTTTAATTTTTTCTGAGGTACATGAATATGTACAGAACATATTTATTTACGCGAATGATACGACATAGGAAAAAAATTATCGGTTGTTAGTATAACATTTTTTTCTAACGAATGTGACTAATTTAATTTTAAATATTTTTCAAATTATCGATGTTAATAATATGAGGTTTATTTACTGTTTGTATTTTTACATCGTATTCTCTGAAACCAATAAAAGTACTTATGTTAGAAGAAAAATCAAATCCAGCCGAATGCTGAAAAACCGATTACAGTTTGTAATCATACGGATTTTATTTTAGGTATTGACTATTGAGTTACCGTAACGGTAACTTTTTTCTGGATAATTTCATTATTTTATGTAGTAAAAGCACCCTTCCAAATGTTACTCAATTACATAACAATTGATGATCTGGGGCTATATATGTTCTGAGCTGTGGGCGCTGAAGCGACACAAGATGCTCGGTCGCACGTGGCGATTGAATTGACAGAGACTGACCGAATAAACAAACAGGTGGGAAATTGAAACAAAATTTTACACATACATGTGTAAGTAGAAGTCACCAAAAATGATTTTCGACAGATCTGGATATCTTTTCACCAATTAAAAAAAAAAATCCAGTGCGAGCACCTGTCAGCGGGGCGGAAGGGGGGGGGAGGGGACGTAGCAATGAGTTCGCTTCCACAATGAAACGGACAACCATGTAGAAAAACTACAGAAGTGATCAATATGTGACCGATAGAATCTTATCTAAGGTTGTTTAAAACTCATGTGAATATTCTTTAAAATAATCATCGAATGCCTCAATTCAGGACATTCTTTTATCGTGCTAGCACCTACCGCAAACATGTAACATGGAACGGTGTGTTCTCCGAACGCCTACTCCTCAATTAAAAATAATAATTGGTCAAGGCAATTATGGGGCCCTCTAAGGGGACACAGGTAGACTTTACCTGTATATACTTTGGGGCACAGGTAGACTTTACCTGTATATACTTTGGGGTACAGGTAGACGACATTATCTTATATTTAATTCAAAAAAAATAAATAAAAGGATGCAATAAATAGAGCTATATAACCTAAATGTTTCAGTGAAATAAAATAATCATTAAATATTATTTAAAAAAATAAATAAATATCTTTCTTCATTTTTAAATTTACATCTTAACAAAATAAAACATTATATCTTAAGGTATAAATTAAAATCAGAGATTTTAAAGGATGAAAATCTAAATTATGACTGAGATAAAATTATGATAAAAAATCACTTTCTTCAACAAATTTGTCCAAGCTGTGAATAAACGAACGACATAAGCTTCAATAAAGTCATAAAACCAAGTAATTGAACATCATTATGGTAAAAAAAAATCACTTTGATATTTTTTAAAATATTAGTTTTAAAATCAATTACTGTAAAGATGTTGAACTGAACTCATCCAAGCTGTAAATAAATGATGTTAAACTGAACTCATCCAAGCTGTAAATATATGAAGTTAAACTGAACTCATCCAAGCTGTAAATAAATGATGTGAAACTGAACTCATCCAAGCTGTAAATAAATGATGTTGAACTGAACTCATCCAAGCTGTAAATAAATGATGTTAAACTGAACTCATCCAAGCTGTAAATAAATAATGTTAAACTGAACTCATCCAAGTTGTAAATAAATGAACACAAGCTGCAGAATTGTATAAATATAAGGAAAGAATCCAGACATCATCACTTTTAACTCACAATGGCAAATGCACAGATGAACGTTAAGTTCATCACCAACAGAAGAGGGGGACATAATCTCACATTCAATGGCTACATTTACCGGTTAAATCGAAGGACGGACAACAAGATCTTCTGGAGGTGCACTAAATCTGGATGTTCCGCCAGTATCTCAACAGAGAACGACATCCCCACAGGTTTTGGACGACAGCAACACACCCATGCAGCGGACAACACTGAAGTTGTCGCCAAACAAATTATGACAGCCATCTCCAGAAGATGTACAGATGAAGTTAGGCCCATCCCCTCCATTTTCAGCGAAGAACTCAACAAACTCCGAGACAACGAATGGGACGACACCAGCAGAGAGCTCATTGAGAGGCTGCCGACTTTCAACACCGCCAGGTCATCACTCTACAGAGCCCGCAGGAAACAGACACCACCACTTCCAAAGACTACAGCAGACATCAGACTGGAGGGGAAATGGACAGAGACAGAGACGGGTCAACAATTCCTTCTTCTAGATGACATCTTCCAGAACAACAGGATACTTGCGATTGCGACAACAGACTACCTTCAAGACCTTGCTGCCAGAACAGTGGGTGAATGGTGACAGACTTATTTGGAATCACTTCGGAACCAATGGACCACGGACCAATAACAACTTAGAAGCATGGCATGGGAAGCTGAAGAGGATGGCCCTACACGCACACCCAAACATCTACACTGTCATCAAGATATTCAAGGACATCCAGAACAGCAAAGAAATTCTTCAAATCCAGAAACAAGCAGGAGGAACCATTCATCAACCGACAAAGAAGTATGCGACCATCAAGAGGAGACTGCAGACCCTGAAGGAGCGATACCAAGACGGGATCATCGACCTTATGACCTACGCAGATTCAGCATCGGAACTTCTTCATTTAGGACATTGACATAGTGACAGTGAAAGTGAAAGGACATTAAGACAGACTCCGTGCCCAAATTACTTTGTAAATATTGTATATATACTGGTATGAATTATACTTTTAAAACTTTATGAATTGTTATTAATGTTTTAGACAACCATGTATTTATGAGTGTTTTAAAACAGTGCTATGTGTCCAAAAAAGGACAATTGTATATAAAATGGTATGCAATTTTAAAACATTTTTTTAATTTTTTTAAATTATATGTAGTGCAAATAATTAAAATAAATATATTAAAATTGAGTCAATGTTTTCTTTTTATTTATGCAACAATTTTAATTATAACGACATTCAAAAATGACAGACTGTTATATTATTTTTCATTCAAGGAATCACAGGTAAAGTCTACCTGTGCCCCTTTAGAAGGCCTCATAATTGTCCAGTATAATTGTATAATGATAATTGGACAGTAGGCGTTCGGAGAATCAGCCCATGGAACTTTGATTATAATTTGATTTGATTTTTAAACTACCTTGTACGCTATCGTATAAATCAATGCTTAATCAAAGGTACAAGTAAAAAAAAATACCTTTTCATCTTAAACCAATATAATAGTTGAAAATCTAATAAAATATAGTTGTGTCCGTGCAAAATATGAAACATGAACGCGTGATAAGGTACATGTAGATGAACACGAACCGACCGCGGATAACTTGTCAACTAGCGCCGGATCTCCTCAGCCATGTGCGAGAGATGGTTTATTTTTGTTTTGGGGGGGGGGGGGGTGTTGATTTCAAACATCAATTGTATAGTTTTTAGAATATTTTAGATAAACAAACCAACCATTAATTTATGTCTGACGATGTTTCCGATTTGGAGAAATATCGTTCGTAAATATTCATTTACACTCAAAAATACAAGATGGACAAACTTTTATAACATAAAATTAAAACAGTTCTTGTATTTACGGCTATATTACCTCAAATACGTTCATATGGATGCAAGTGTACGTCGCGGTGTGCGAATCTTGTGTATTAGATAACCGCTTACCGCTAGGTAGTGCAGCCGTGGCTGATCTCCTTAGCCGTGGGCGAAGGATAGATTACGCAAAAGTACAACGCACAGACACGCACAGCTCAGAACCCAGGAAGATTTGAAAAGTTTGCAGTATAATGACCTTACTCTATCAAATAGAAGTTCTTTATTTTAAACTAAAAACCCATAATTGATCTATGTTTATTATTGCTTTAGATTGAGATTGACATTGCTTTTATTACATAACTGAACGATTTCTTAATTGACACCCAATCGTTTAATCCAAAAAAATTATGTGTAATCAAAACTAAAACAATTTTTGAGTTCGCGGCAAAATAAACTCGTACATGAGAAACGCAACTCTCGTGTATTAGATAACCACTGACCGCTATGTAGTCCAGCCGCGACCACGGTGACCGATTTTCTCGGCCGCGGGCGAGGGAGAGCTTACGTAATGCTACACACACAGCTCTGATTCAAGGTAGATTTTGAATGCATGGTGTTTATAACAAAAAGGTAATGCATATATTTTTTCATTCCATATTTTGTGTTTTACTAGAAAAGAAAAAGAATGTTTTGTTTTCCAATTCCCGTTTTTAAGGATTGTGCACTATAAGAACTTAACAACAATGACTTAAACTCCTAAAAAAAAGCATGTATTCTAAAAAAAAAAAAAATTCTTATGAATTAATGCCTCCTGTATAAACCAGCATACTTTCTGCGGTAACTTCATGCCAGTTGTACGCACAAAGTCTTTCGTTAACTTGTCAAATAAAAACAGGTACATGCTAACATGTAAAGCTTTTTACACTCATACTACACAAATCACTTACAAAATAACATTGAAACGACCTTCATGAGATCCCAACAAACAACTTTTCCAACGACAGCCATATCAAAATCCTAACCGTTTTTGAGTTATTAAGCAAAATTTTTTAGGGGCCATTGGCCCTTAATGTAAGGGGCCAGCCCCTTTTTATTGGTGTCAAATGAAAGCCCTTGATATTTTGCACAACTTTTATTCTACATGTCTTAACAAAATGTTTTTCGTTTAAAAGATAAATAGGAAAACATGTCTAAATTTTTGCACTTTTTTGAATCCTGTTTTTTGACCCCCTACCTTTTCCTAAATAAAAAACGTAATCTAAAAACACAAACAGATGTGCACAACTACAATGTCTCTGTTATTCAAATTCGTTGGATTCCCATTCCCTGCTATCATAGTCTCGGAGCCTTTGTCTGGAAACAGTGTTTTGTTAAGTACATTAGCCCTGAAAATTTGAGCAAAAACCGTTCAGAAATGAGCAAGATATGAAGCCTCAAAGTTCGCGTCTAGGAAAAAAAAAAGAAAAAAGAAAAATAAGAATAATCTTAATTTTTTCCCCGCACAATAATAGAAAGGTCTTCCGTTGGAAACGGAAGACCTTAATAATCTTAACCCGCACAATAATAGAAAGGTCTTCCGCTGGAAACGGAAGGCCTGAATGATTATTTTTCTCGCATTACCTTAAAAAGTGATGTTCGACAACTTTCTGTTACGACGATCAAAAGATTACTTTCAGTTTACCCCTCCACGTGCTTCAAATAGTGCAATTCAAAATGAGAGTATACGACAGTTTTTTAATTAAAAATATGATATATTGTAATTAATCAAGCAAAACAATTACTTAATGGATAGTCTCAACCCACCATTTTGCATTTCCCTACAGCAGACAACGTTTGTTTACGCTTTAAAACTGCGTCGTTATACACAGTGTAAGACAGAAAAATCTCACACTGCTGTCTCACACCGGACAAACCGGTCTCACACCGGTGATAATGCGGGAATCTTGTTTCTCATGTAGCAGCGTTGATCCCGTGACGTCACAGTTCATCTCGCGCCAAATTAGCTTGATTTAAAAATCGTTCAGGTGTGAAATCGGTTTTTCCCAAATACATGTAAATCGAAGACTACTTAATATTCGATCGCATTAAAATTTTCAGGATGATGATTTTACACATAGATCTGACAGTGTCATGATGTGAATTTTGTATTTACTGCCACCCGGTAAATTCAAAACTTTTAAGCATAACTTTACTATTCAAATTCAAATACTCAACAAAACACTTTAAAGTTTGTTCTTCATTCTTAATTTTGCTTATTTTCACTGGTTTATTTTAATATCAAGGAAGATTCTGTAAACATGTTTGACACTGATTTTGGCAATTTCATGGTCTTTTGATCTAGTAATTTTTAATCCATTACAGCCATTTTATTAGCTAAATAGGTGATAATACTTTAAACTGTTTAGCCTTAGGCAAGTCGGTCTTCCTATTTGTGTAATTTCTTACGTAAAATTAAATAAAGCTTTCGGGCAAATTTTGTAATAAATGTTTTTTTTATCACATGGCTAAAATAGTGTGTTTTGATTGGATACCTGCTGGTCAGTCGGAATTCGATATTTATACTCGCGCCCAACTTTTGGCTCATTCCATTGCGAGCTCAACAAATATACGTATCGACAAGCCTTATTCCGACTTTGTTTGTTATTTGCAGGTATGTTATAAATGTTTATATTATTTGATATTCTGATCAAAATGTATATTTAGGTTAAATGTTCCATGTGTTACTTTAGGTTAGAATTTGTGAAATTTACAATCATGTTTATTCTTATTATTTATATGACAGTAAGGAAATTTATCAAAGATAACCTTTATACGTTTCAGTATTTACTATATTTTCTTTTCATACTTTTGCATTAGTATGTTTTCTAGTTTTAATACATTTTTGATGAAGCGAAATATTGTATAATGTTATGTAACAATAATTGAATTTCGCGCTACTCTGAAAGTTCTATAACTAATCCTATTGCGAGCAAAGTTTAAGATCTTGAAATTGTAGAAACGATAAATGTATTTTTGTTTAGTTATTAAGAATAATAATGCAAATCATTTTTGTGTTCTCTTTATGAAAACCTTTAACGCTTCATCGAGATACTTTATTGTTTATTATGATAAGGATATAATTTAGTTATAGAACTCAACTGTAGTGTAATAGTTTGTAAATATGTTTTTTTTTTCTTTAAAAATAGGTGTTCGATAAGTACTTTGTAGCAAGTCGCATAATACTGACATTCTTATGAGAAATGAAACATATTAAGTTATATAATTCAATTTGATAAATTGATACAACATGTTATGTTCCAAGTTAAGACACAAAACAGTTATGATGTTATGTAATCAATTTTTGGTTATTGTCCCAATGCAAAGAATTGTCATGTCATATATAATGTATTGTATTGTTTTGTATTCATTCCATTGCGAGCTCAACAAATATACGTATCGACAAGCCTTTTTCCGACTTTGTTTGTTATTTGCAGCTTTGCAGATAGTGCACCAAGACAAATTACGTCATTTGCATCAAACGAGCAAAACGTCCGGATTATTGAGCTAAATTCCCCACACAACCAAACAACAACACAAATCTCAACAGCACAAATATTCAATTTTACTAGTTGTCATGAAGTGAATTTTGTATTTACTGCCACCCGGTAAATTCAAAATTCACATCATGACAGATCTCCAAAATTGACCGGTTTTGTATAGTAGTCTTCCCTAATATTAGCCCCCCGGGGGTGGAGCTACTATATAATAATAGTAGCTTGTCTCCCACAGTAGGGTTTCTTCCTCCCGTGTTTGGTTCAAATTTTATAAAAAAAAAATATTTAGGGAAATCCAGTAAGAATATGATTTTAAATCAATGTTTTTAACCCCGAGTTTGTATATGCATGCATTCATCTGTACAGGTTAAGTTTCGTTTTGCCGATTTTTTTTATTGATAGACAAAGCTGAATATTGAAAATATGTATCATGGCATACATTGAACTTATTAAGGTAATTATCTGATAAAATACACGATTTGCAAGATATACACTCATCTGCTTCACAGCGACTGTCCCGATGACTTGATTACTGAGATGAGAACTGTTTCTCATTAGGTGACCCGGGTTCAATCCTCAAAATAACTAAAGTATCTTTCTCTTTAAATTTCTCTTAAAATTGACGAATTGCAATTTTTTTACGTTTTAATTTTGTAAAAAGAAATTAGTAAAAAATATAATGCGTACGTTCAAATGTTTCTCAGAGATGGTTCAATAGAATTTAAAGAAACTTTGTAGTCTATTTTAAACATTATGAAACTGTATATTTAACTTGAAGAATTGATTTAAACCACCGTAGGACATTCTTCGCTGTATACGAAACTTAACGTAAACTTTAAAATTCCACGTATAAAGGACCTTTTTTAGTAGATGTTTCTTAGGGAATTTTCTTGTATGTATTCTTATCAATTTACAAATTGTAATACATGTGCATATAGTTTCAAGTGATGGTTTATATCTGAGAATTTTTTCTGTTGATAAAATTAGAGCAACCTACCTTTCTCAGTATATGAAATGTAATGAGCTGTCTAGTTTGAAATACATTTCACAATCTAAAATTTAAATTTCATTTGATTTTGAACCCCATCAAGCGAAGTAAAAAGTTGACTCGAATGTGATACATATTTTGCCAAGTATTGTTGTTTTCATCATATTTTTGGTAAACAACTAGTTTATATTTTCATATGAAAAACTTTATCCAGCTTTATCGAAGTTCTCCCATCTCAAAACTGGCGCACTTTTGACGCTCAAACGTATTGTGACGTCTTCTAAAAAGATATATGTCCATGTTATAACGTCAAAATCCAAGCCGTAAAAATGCATCGATTTAAGGAGGCCGACTTTAGTTTGCATTGCGCATGTTTTTGCGCATTCTAATATAATACAGTTGATTTATACTTCTTATGATTTTTTTTTCGATATCATTTATAAAATTGAACACAATAAACAAAATACAGATAAAAATATTTAGATTTGTAAAGGAAATTTTTATTTTTAACACGATTTTTACGTTGTGAGGTAGAGAGCATTGCCATTGCACTTTCATAACGTTATGATAAAATTAAGCTTTGTAGGAGTACGTTATAAGAAATAACATAAAAGAAAAAGTAAAAATTGTACGCTGTTGACATTTTATATACAGAATGATGCTATCCTCGAAGACATTTTACTCATTTTTGGAATGAATCTATTATACCAATCATCATTCGTGATGATCCAAATATATAGCAAAATTTGGTGCATTTTAATATTTTGAGATGGCCCCCACTAAAAACCAGACGGTAGAATTTTGTGTTTTTTACATATACTTAGGTAGGAAATGATATTGCTAATCATATATAACAATTTGAGAAAAAAAGCTATTGTAGTATTTTTTTAAACTGCTTTGATGTGCGGAAAATGAAAGTTTCCGATATATTCCTATAGTAAATGTACCTCTATTTTGAGATGGTCCCTAAAAAGAACCAGACGGTCGATTTTCATGAACCTTCGCAAACAAACTAGAGTTGGTTTAAATTAGATATGGTTAAAAAATAAAGAGTTATGCTATTGTAGTTTTTCCGCAAAAAACCCAAATCGGCCTCCTTAAACAAAAATATCCGCGGTATTTCGAAATCTGAGTAAAACTATCAAAGGTGTTCCAAAACATAGTAACAAAGGGTGAAATAAAGGGTAGTGTAAAACGTGGCTTCGTTAACGTTCTTACCAGGTATGAAAAAACCTGAATTTTATACCATGTATTAATAAATGTATTTATTGCCCTTAATTATGAGTAATCAAATGAATATCATCACAGATATGTCAAACTATTGCCACGAATGGTCCACCATAAACATGACCGGAATGTAACACAGGGAAAGATCTACTACATACGAGATTTTCCGTGGGGGTAATCTGGCTATAAAAAGGGGGAAAACCCAAAATATAGCCGGCTCCCCGTGGGGGGAGATCTACTATATACAGGTAACTCTCAAAGGCTCGAACTTCGATCGCTCGAAGTTCTTGATCGCTCGAAGTGAGTCTAGGGTCCCGATTTTCCCCCCTATATAACTAAGCAAATTTACTCTTGATTTCTCGAACTCTTGATCTCTCGAAACCCTTGATCTCTCGAAGTCAGGCAGTCCCGTTGTTCATAAACTATAGTTTTTTTACTCTCGATACCTCGAAGTCGCCGTGTATATCCAAGCGCTATACCTACGGTAATTAACACCTACTTGGTCATTTAAATGGCTCCAGGCGTTAGACGCGGGACCCGTGTCATTTCATTCATTTCATTCTTTATTTCTTTAAGCTTTGCAGCTCATCAGATTTTACAAATTAAACATATTAAAGTACAGAAGTGGGTATTTTACAGGAGCCCCTATTACATTGTACATACATAAATATGAACAATTGACATAAGTAAAGGCGAAAAAGATAAAAAAAAAGAACAACATCTACACTTAATTACATATATCGTTTCTTAATTTCATACTATAATAAATGTATTTGCCGAGGTTACACATATCTTTAAAATTTTCGTTATTAAACAATTGCAACAGCTTGAACATCGATGGTTTCTCATAAAAATACTTTTTAATGTATTTTTGACGGTATTTAATATATACTGGACACACTAAAATAAAATGGAATTCATCTTCAACATAATTTTTACATGAAAAGCAGTTCCTTTGGGCTCTTTGTGTATTATTGTACCTTCCAGTTTCGATAGCTAAACGATGAGAGGACAATCTTAATTTTGATATACACTGTTGAAATTTTACAGGGACTGACTTTCTCAGGTAATATTGAAGATAAAATCCATCCACTAAATATTTATAAAAATGACATTTCTGCGAATTTTCTATTTTACCAAAAATATCTTGTTTAGCCAAGTCTACGATTCGTTGATTTATGACTTTTAGAGTTAGTGAATCAATTGTTTGTTTATTCCAAACTTCATTGAACCCAATTTCATTTAAAATTTTCTTTACATCAGAAGCCCAATTTTTATGTCCATGTAATTCGCAGTTAATGTACATTTCTTCGTAACACTTTTGTATAATACAATTATTACTACATAACACATCGTTCCAAAATTTTAAAATTGAACAAAACCTTTTTGTAATAAGAGGTATTCTACCTAACTCTGCATACACAGCAGCATTAAATGAAGACCTTTTCACACCCAGGGTTTGCTTACAAAAATCAAGGTGCAGTTTTTCAACATTGTTACCTTTATGAGAGCCCCAAATTTCTGAAGCATAATTAATAATGCCACCAACATAACAATCAAAAAGCGATAATAATGTTTCATGATTAAGTATCATGCCTGTCAGGGGTTGTTTATTCAGGCGACACTTGTCCTGCAAGGTGATAATTGTTTGATGATTGACCATACCGATACCCAATCTATTATTAACACCAACCCTTTTACGATAATTTGGAGACCCAATGAAAATGAGAAAATAATTGAAACGAAACGATAATATTGAGCCATGGTCAAATTTTAGAATTATAAAAAAATTTCGAGTCATCCTCTAAATGTTTATTGTACAAGTATCTGCCTGACACTTTTTCGTTACAATTTTATTTGAGTAAAAATATTCCGGAAAACCTTGTTGTCCTTTTAACAAAATATAGACTGTCATCGCATATGCTTTTGGTAGAGCAAGGCCGTTATAATGGAACTGTCAGATCGATGCGTATCTGTAAATATTGTAATTTAGGTGAAGTCGAGGATGAATTCCATTTCATACTTATCTGTCCATTTTATAAAAGTCTACGGGTATTGTATTTAAAAAAATATTACTGGTCTCGTCCTTCAATGTTTAAGTTAGTTCAACTCCTTGCCATTCATAATCGCAAACAATTGTGCCATCTCGCAATGTTTCTGCGTGAGGCAGGTAAAAAACGGGATGTCGGATAACTAGTACATCCAACTGATGTATTATTACTATCACTATTATTATTAATATTACTATTATTATCATTATTATCATTATTATAATCATTTGATTTATTGATTTATAGGGTCTCTCCTCCTATGAATGTACATGTATGAATAATATTTTTTTAGAATATTGTTTAACGTCAATAGCGAACTGTTTGATTTTGATTGGATAGAGTGTAGCATTATATATTTATAATTATGTACATATGTTTCAACAGCTTATAATTCATTTGAATTTAGCCAATAAACAATACAACAATACAAAAAAAACTGTAAAAATTATGCTTATCAGCATCATTATCATTATTATTAACATTGCTGAACAGGTTCTTACAGCTGGGGAAGGACCCGTATAGTGGGAACAATGGGTGATACTCAGTTATCTCATATATGACATGTCGATCTTCTCGAAGTCCAGTAGTACTGAGTAATATGGTCTTAATATGATGCATAGAATAAATAATTATGATGAATTTATTCAATAGTTGTTTGTATTTAGTTTTAAAAACATCCAATTCTGTATATTTTACTGAAAAGAAAATGTTGTTTAGGCACGTGCGTAAGGTTAGCACTAAACAAGTATTCCTTTTAAAGGAATGATCGGCAATAATGATATATTGATAGCTAGAAGCAATCAACATGATCAGTTTGATGTAAAATAATTTTAAAAAGTACGGTATTTTTACAAAATATAGAATATTTTGAATCTGTACACCATATTTTCATCATTATCAACACGTCAACAAATTTTAATTTCGAAATAAATTTGGGGAAATCCGTTCGTAAACTCCTTGTCTAGTTTTATATTTTTAACGTAATTATTAAATTTTAATGTATCTTCTTCTTCTTCGTCGTCTTCAGAATACTGAGTAGGGCTCTTCAAAGAGCATTAACACGTATACAAAGAAAGAGTTGTATTAAAATAATTTAATGCGACTGAAAAACATGGAATGCCATCATAACTTGCTATTGACGTCGCATTATAACGTAATCTTGTTTATAAATCAACCCGTCTTCCTAGCTTCTATTGTGCAACATCAATAGATCGAGATCAGTTCATGGAGCATCTTCTTATGATTGAGGTCAGTTCATCGAGGTCAACTACATTACTGAATGAATCTTTCGATCGAAATTCTTACGCTTGAGACAAAATGTGCATTCTTGAATAAAAAGGTCGAACTGTATTTTATGTATGTTTGCATCGCTTAAGGTAAATGAATTTAAATAAAACTGAGTAAAATGATATATAACTACTAAACCAAAATTCAAGTTTTTATAAGAACTACTTATGCAAGCGGAATGTGTGCGCACGTGGAAGCATTTGCCGGATGCCTCATATGGACACAATAGTGATCGGCCGAAGCCGATCACAATAAATGGCTTAATCATAACATCCGGTAAGACTAATTTTAAAACCCGTCGGTAATCCCGGAAAATTTCGAACTCTTGAAAACTCGAACTCTTGAAACCTTGATGTTTTTCCTCGGTCCCATGGACTTCGAGCTATCGAGAGTTACCTGTAGTCATTTTCCGGGAGGGGGGGGGGGGCTGCTACATGTGTATAGCCATCTTTCCCGGGAGAAAGATTGCTAGAGGGAAGAGACACTGCAGGTACCCTTTAATGGTTAATGAAAAGCCTTTGTGGAAGTAACTAGTACTTAAACATACCATGTCTCTGACCTATAATCGAACCAAGGGGTTATTGAAAAACCTTAAGGGATGTTACATGTACATATATATATCAATATAATCGACTTACATATACCTATAACACAATTTATCAATGTCACTTGATACTTCGTCGTCACTGTATGTACCCGTGGCAAACGAGGATTTATGGTGGGTATAATCAGGTTTTTGATTCATTTTTATTTATTTTTAAGTTATATTTTGGAGGAGGGTTGCTGATGGAGAATGGAATTGATGTTTGTTATAGTTTTTTGATTTTTTTTTTTTTTGGGGGGGGGGGGGTGGATTATTTCGGTGGTAAATTATTTCTTTATAACTGACAATATCAAGATCGTAAATCATCCATATGCTAAACAATTATGTTTCACCCCTGCTGAACAAATGAGAATATTTTCATTTTGTTTTATCTAACGTGATCGATTTGCTCTTTTGAAAAAAAAGCATATAATCGATTCGTTATACAAATGAATACGGTAGCTTTTTTATTTAGACGCAAAAGACTAATGTCGCCGTAAAATCGCAAAAAGTACTTACCGAGGTTATTAAAACCTCGCTTTTATTTTCCGGACATATGATAACAAAGGAAACTTTAATGGTTTGATAATCGCGATTTTATCTCCTTGGAATTTGATTAAAAATGGTTAAACCGCGGAAATGAAAATCAGTCTAAATAAAATCAGATCCTTTGATCCGCTCACGGACATCGCTACACAAGGACAAGGAACAAATCGAGGATCAGATTTTTTTTACTACATTGAAATTCATGTAAAATAAAGAATATGCAGTACCTTAATTCCATGTACGTTTTCGTAGATTAACAAATCCAGCGATGAAAGACCTGATGAAGTATGTAATGATATCCACTTTGATTTCATTCATGATGATGAATACTGTTGCCATGACAACAAATAACCGTGTCCTTCTGAGTGGAGTGTTGGTGGCTTCGGCTCTTGCTGCGTCTCGTAAGTACAAGTACGACATGCACATTTTAGAGATTGAATTTTTTGTTCACAATCTCCGTAATCCATCAGTATATGAATTTAAGCTGAACACCGCTAGTAAATAGGCATTGTCCGCCACACTTCTCTATCAGCACCGCTTCTTCCATCAACCCCTATAGACACAGACCTCTAACACCCCAGCAAATGTGTTCGTAATGTTTTCTTTATTGTTGCTGGGTATGTAATAAATCTAGAGGTGCTCGAATGAAAATTCACGAGACTTCCCCGAGATTTGTTCAGTTCCTGTGAAATTTCGAAAGGAAGTATATGTGTTCGGATAATATTCTCAAAATACGTAAGAACTAGTCGTTTTCTCATAATATACCATACTTTGATTTATGTTAAAACATCTATTAAGATGTATGTCTTATTTTATCATCTAACAGTTATTTAGAATTAAACTATGATATTCAGAACAGAGTTATCGTTCGTGTTCAACCACTCTTCACGTGGTTGAAAATGTAAACATTGGATTGGTTAATAAAATCATAGCAATGTTTAATGCTTAAGGTGTGCAATACCATGTTTTGTCTTTAAAAAGAATGGGTGTCTGTTTTGTATAAAACCGTAGAATATAGAGTCATTTTCAAAGAAAATTCTGCATAAAATAGTAAATGCTTTTTCACTGTCAATGTTACATGTATTACTAAGTCAGGCGCCGGTCGAAAATTAATCCTTAGGGAAATCGCTACTAAACATATTAATCGTGCAACAGCAGAAATAACCTTATTATTTCTATTCTAACATTTGTTTCTAGAACTCATTTTATCCACCAAATAATGAATAAAGTTTAAAACCAATAAACGTCTAGATTTTATATTTGATTACAAGTACATGTACCTATATTCTATGAAATAGACTATAAACTCGAGACAGGGACTGTAAAGGTCAAATAAAACCACGTGGTCTAAAATTTAAATGACAAAACATTCGCATGGGTGTTTAAAGAGATTTCGCTTTAGAGGCTTTAATTAGAGCTGAACACCGCTCGCTAATAATCATGGTCACCACGGTACCTGGTATATAAACCCTTCGATTTCGTTACATCCGATTGCACACCTGAAACTCGTGGCCTGAGTGTAGTATTCCTTCCGTGGTCTTTCGATTTTATGCATTTATTTCCTATTCTATGTGCATAAACTGTTTGTAAATAAAGAATTGACAAGGATTTTTGATGTAAATTTTCTCCTGGCTTGAACAAGTGCGTAAAATTTGATATTTTCATCACGACCGAGTAACACAGCGGGGCGAGATATACGTTCAAACAGGTGAGACCTGTGTGCAGCAAAGTTCGTTGAACTGTATAGACTGCTGTGCCTTATATAAGGGTTGTAGGGACAGCAGTGATGAAAGAGAAATATGGCGGACAGTGGCTATCAACGAGCGGTTTTCATCTTTAAGGTATTATGGGACACGTGTCGATATTATTGTGGATAAAAATACATTGTAATCAATTTTAAAATACTTTCACCGGTTTAGAATTTTAAAATTTTACAATATGTGACCAAAAATTTGTTTTGAAATGTTTCAAAAAGGTAGGCATCAGCTTAAATTAAACTTGAATTTTTTTTGTTTAATTCGATAGGAAGTATGTCACAATATGGACACTATGCCACCTTAAAACAAGCGTAGATATGGGGTATATCTAAGATATGTGACTTTATAATTACTAGCATTTGAACTTTCACTGTGCTCAGTCGATCTCTTAAGTTAAAGTCACCGAGCTTGTTATGAAACTGGTGAGTATTATTCTTCGTCTTTAGCGAATACTTCCACCAGTCTTGATTCACTAACAAAACTGTATATAATTATCAGTCTTCAAGACGCCGTTTAGATGGTGAACAATCGGGGCGATGTTAGTATTTCTGGGATTATGGGTGGTAACCAGTGGCAATATCTTCGATTTTTTATTGTTGTTTTGAACGGGATTGAGGAGCTTCTTTCTAATTTCATGGTTTTTTCAATAGCATCATTAATAATTTTATCCGGATAACTTTGTTTCTTAAAGATACTTTTTTAATTCCTGTAATCTCTATATTTTGACAGACTCGTCGTTAACGATTGTGCATATTCGTCTAGACAGGTTATACGGTATTGCTCTTTTCGTATGTCGTGTATGACATGAGTTGAAGTGTAAATGCTGATGAGTATCCGTAGGTTTGTTGTATACATCCGTCATAATGACTTCGTCTTGTTTGGTCAACAAAATATCTAAAAATGAAATTCTATTCAGGCTTTCGTCCGCTGTAAATTTGATATCTGGATTAAGTTCATTTAATATATTTTTAAAAACTGACAGATTGTTGTCTTCGGAATTCCAAACAATAATACAGTCGTCCTGGTACTTTTTCCAGTGCTTTGTTATATACATTTCCGTCTCTTATTTCCTATCTAAAAATACGGGAAAATATGACGTCATTCAGAGACTTGAAGACGCCGTTAAACTATTATGACGTCATAACAAACGTTACCATGTTAGTATTGTAAAACATCTGAAGAAAATGAAAGCGCTTATGTTTTACTCGATCTTTGTGTTTTCATTTATTTAAGTTTTATTTATATATATATAGTATAGTATATATTAGGGATGTCAAGTCGGTCAATTTTTAGTACTCGGTTACTCGGACGTTTTTCCGATCGAGTACCCGGGTACTCGGTTAAAGTGTAAATAAATATGAACAAGTACATTGATAACTGTAAAACCTTGGTCACTTTTGTAGAAAAAAAAACCACATGATCTAATGGGAGGTTTCCCCGTAAGTGTGTTTCTGTTGTAAGAATTATAGCACTTCGTATTTCCAGACCTTTGAAGTCGGTGGCGGCATTTTAAGTCTGTTTAATTTCTCTACTGTGGGCTATCTAATTTATAAAATAGACTATATCAACGATGTTCAATGAAAACAAATCATTAAAGTAAGCCAAAAATAAGGGTAGAAGACAGCCAAAGGTGAGAAAAGCTAGGTAACAGATGCTTGGTCACGATAATTACTATATAAACACTGCCACGGGCGATAACGGTCATTTAGCATATTTAGAGGCATAGGAAATCCTAATTACTGTATGTACAAGTGCAATGGACATTTTCAGTTTTAAAACGATGTTTTAATGCATTATTAAATAAACTTAGAAATATTAAAAAATATATATCCGAGTAACCGAGTACCGATTTTAGTATTCGATACTCGGACGTTCGATCGAGTACCCGGTTAACCGGGTACTCATTTACATCCCTAGTATATATATATATATATATATATATATATATATATATATATATATATATATATATATATATATATATATATATATATAGTACCCAAACTCCGTCACCATTAGCTGAAAACATTCCGTGTTTCTCTGTAAATTATTTTTTGCGGTTTTTATCATTTGCAATCACTAAATGTAACCTGAAACGTTATAATTCACAAGTAATAGCTTTCCAAAAAGCTTGCCTGACTAAACAAAATTATTCAATAGAAGCATGCATGTATCAATTAGGCTATCTTATCAGAAATGAATTTTAATTTTCGCTGCTGATCATAAATTTATGCAAATTAAGGACGAAATGTCAGTCTTTTCCTCGATCTAGAACATGTAAATCAATTGAAATTCATTTATTTTATTAATTCTTTTTTTTTAGGAATGTACACATATCATATAAGTTTATGTAAGCTTGAAAACTGGAGAGTAAATAGTCGTTTTTTTAATTGTACATGTATTTGTTATATTAATTAAGATGCGAAATCAACTAAAAGGCATTTTTAAAAATTTCCAACCATATGAAATATGAAAGGGTATACAAACACGTTTTGATTTTGAATGTGTGTGGGCAGCTTAATCAAAATCATCTTGACAAGCAATTAAAAAAGGGTGAATTCTCAAATTCATGAAAAAAAACCCTAACTGTAACTTCAATTCAATTAGAATTCCTTATTTGCAGTTTGATTTATTGCATGCTCCTACAAAAGTGGAGGGGGGTGCGAATCCATGATATTTCCATTTATCCTATAAAGTTAAGAAAAGTGCCAGCTGCCAAAAAAGTGGGGAGGGGGAAGCAGCCTCCCACACCCCAACTCCTGCGATGCTACGTGCCTGTGATGTAAACACATGGTGTGCTCTGGGGTATTCGCATGATCCCAATTAACGAACTCGTCAACTCGCGCGCAAAAACTATGAATGAGACATTATGGCGCGAAATCCTGCTATTACCGAGAGCCATGGGGAGGGGGTCAGATGAATTTTTGACATTTGTTTTGTAACAGCTATATACATGTATATTATACTTTTTTCGGATGTTTTGGAAGAAATCTTTCGAATTAAGAAACACATTTGATTAGTAATTGTTAAATATAGTAATGTACGTTTAGTAAGACATGCGAGTTATGATCCCTTTTCAAGATTAATGAAATCGCCCAACTGAACGAAAATCGGGTCACACCCCGCTTTGGCGATTTAGTTCCTCCATTTGTATAAATATATATTTGTTTTAACCTAAACTGATGACTCTCTTGTAATAATGATAATCCAACGCCAATTATTACTTACATTGTACCGTAATAGACAATATGTTACAACTTGTTGCGATGACCCCCCCCCCCCTTCCCCGTTTTCACCATTCAAATATGGAATGCTGATCTATTTTTAAATCAGGATTACACACGTGTACTGCATGGTGAACGTCCCTTTTACTTGAAAACTCTTGCTCGCTGTTGTTATTACATGCCATATAACATTTTCATCAATTGTGAATGTAAATGCTGACATCTTAAACATGCATCGGTTAATCTTTTTTGTGAAATATCATGATATTGCTTGTCCCATTGTCTGCACTGTTTCGGAGATTGCAACTTTTAAACCTTAGATATGCCTGACGTCATGACGTCAGGCAATTAAATTATTAGCAAAAATATTTTTATTATTATTCAAATAAGCCATCTGAATACGACGTTTATCACACGTGCTATCATAACTTATGAACCTAACTCCGTCACCCACATGATCTATGATACGCCAGGGAATGAAGACACATTAACTCAATTTGTATCTAGACCAAGTTATTATAAGTAAAATCAGTGTATACAATTTAAATTGTATATCATTTCATCAAAGTGAAATGATCGCCAGAATAAAAAAAATGGGCCCTTGTAACAAAAATCACAATGACCTCTCAGAATGTATGGATGCTTTTTGATTTCTGTCCTTACATATATGAAATATATCATATCAATTATGAATATATTAATGATTATTTTATTTATTAATTACATTTCTAATAAATGTATATAAATACCGACATACCGTATATATCTGTATCCCTGTATAATTAAAAAATTACGGCATGAACAATGAAGCCTAATTCTTCTCTCTCTGATGATAATAATGAACAAATGATATAAATAAGAATAGTTAACAATAGTAATTAGCACTATAAGCATAAGTGACAGATGACACGGAGTAAAACTTCAAATTGATTGAGTCAATTATATCAAGTCAACAAAGTTAAGAGTTAATTAAAAACGATTAAGCAATTACGCCTTACGTAAACAAATGTTTTTTGATTAATGTTTTGAAAGACAAAATGCGATAAAGATATTATAGCAAATTGAAAACAAATAAAGCAATGTGAATTTGAAGTTTCATACAAAATGTCTTGAATTATAGTTCATTGAAATTTTACTCCATGATACACCCGTGAAAAGGTGTTAGCTAATTTCACGCAATTATTGTTGCATAAAATGTGCAAGGTGTAATTTTGTTATGATTATACACATTCTTAAATTTAACCGTTGTAAATTGTTTTCATTTGATTGAAAATTATTGACATGCAAAAACTGACGTCATAATCGCACTTGATTTCAAACGGCGAGGGGTTTCCCGAAAGTGACGGAGTTAGGGTAGTGACGGAGTTAGGGGGCTATGCGATATATATATATATATATATATATATATATATATATATATATATATATATATATATATATATATATATATATATATATATATATATATATATATATTATTGTCAGTTAAATGTATAGGTCTTGTTCTTGAACAGAAGAAATTGACAGACAATTATTCAGTTTTAGCCATCAAAAACTAATATTAATATTATATCATGTCAATTTTCCTTTATAACTGAGAATTAATGTTCTGTTTGTATACAAAAAGTATATTAAAAAACTGGTATAAAATAGAAATGCTAAATTTCAATTAAATAAAGCTGGCTGTTTCCCAAAATGTTACATGTATATAAATACTATTATGTTATATAAAAACATGTGTTAGATGAATAGGAAAAATACAAAATAAGTGCACTCAATAAAATGTTTGCTGATATTTATTATGTGAACACTTATTGTTGAAACAATTCATCCAGTATCATACAAAGTTCCAACACCTTTTTTATGTGACATAGATTAGAATGTTATGAATGATTTGTATAGAACAAATTCTTCTGTGGTTGGTTCCATGCATCTTGAAAAGATGGTGTGAGTTGGTAAAAATGCAGAATAAGGTTCCATTCTAATTCTCATGCATTCCACTCAGGAAATATACGTAATGTCATGGTCTGGTAACTAAAATAGAATAAACATAAAGCGTTAAGAGAATTAATTTTTGCAAACATTAAGCACTCATCAAATACATATATATATATTCAATGCAGTTATTTCAAGAATGTGCTATGAAGTGATAATGACAATGTACTTTTTTCTTTTATTGTACATACATGTATTACATCATTTTGCCATTAATTTAAAACCCAGCTTACAGTTTCTTTGTCTTTTTATAATACATACAATGTCAAAAGATAGTTGCATCATGTGCATGTACTTTCAGTAATTTTAAAAGCCATAAAAACACTATAAACTTTTCAAATGATTTTACAAATGAAATATGTACTAATATACCAGTATCAATGTCACAAGTTATATACTTTTTAAAGCAATATCACTTATTTGACAAAATTAGGACACCCGGTCAATCAAGTCTGCACACACATGAAAAATTTAATGAATCAAATAGTTAAAACAGAATCACCAGAAACCATCTGTTTTTGTTACCAACCAGTGTAGCTTCAAAGATTTTTAGATTTCCAGTGGACAAAAAGATATTATATATTGAACAAAGATCAAAGTCATAAACCTTTAATATGTGACAAATGAATGTCTGTATGAGTTGCAACTATCAACATTCTATGTACAACAAAAATAAGATTGCGTCAATAACAAAAACTAATCTGAAAAACATATTTCCAGTATAAGAAATTCGTGGGATTTCTGCAAATCCAATTCTCTCAGAGAATGAAAAAGACATTCAGTTAAGTTTATAGTATTTTCAAACATTTAGTAATCCGTTCAGAGGTTCCCACCACTTCAAATACCGATAATAATGCAGTGTTGCAATAAGATGTCCATACAAACCTTTCCCTTTTACACAAGACATTGTCGCTATTTAGATGACCTTGCTTGGCTTTCAATCAGCTTAAACCAAATATATCTACATAAGAGGAGGAGTTGTAAGTTTATTACAAGACAAAAAAGTGCCTTCTGGGCTTCAGCAGACTTGATTAGGTCATAAGCAATATCAAATTGACAATATTTCTATATTTCTGATCTTCAGAAACCTGTAGATTAGAAGAAAAAAGATACACTATCATGCTGTCATCATCAAAACAAAAGGGTGTGTCCCAGATTACACTTTTTTATGGTCATATGCCGTATTTGAGACATGGGTCAAACATTACCATGGTAAAAGCCATAACAACTCATTGAGTGGGAAATGACATATAACTATATTTTCCAACAGTCCCTCTCTCTCTCTCTTTCTCTCTCTCTCTCTTCAATAACAATTACGTGTACACTGTAATTACAGTCTCTGTCTCTCTCTGTCTCTCTCTGTCTCTCTCTCACACACACACACACACACACACACACACACACACACACACACACACACACACACACACACACACACACACACACACACACAGAATCTATATCTCTCTCATAATCTCAATTGTATAATGTTATATTTACATAACAAATGCAGACCCTTGATTCATAAACACTCTTATCGTTCATAGATAAATAACACACAAAGTAAACAGTTTAAAAGAGATACATATGCATGTATCAAAACTACATGTTTGTGTGGAGGAAATTCTGTATGGAAATGACAGAAGGCATGATTGACGCAAACACAATATTCTAGGAAAAACATACAATATTTTTTTAACATATTTAGGTACCAATATATGTAAAAACTGACTATAATTATATCATACTAAAACATGCTTTTCAAGTAGGGATTTAAATTTTACTCGGTTGGCTTAGTCTATTAGTCGGAGCATTTAGTTGAGCGCTAGTCGAGTACTCGTTCATTTATATGAAACTGTGTGTCCTCATTCTAATTTCACATACATCGTATCTTAACCATATTAAACATGTAAAAAATTATGATAATATGCATTATACATGTAGATGTATTTGATTTCAAATAAATTGAAAAGTATTATATCTAGTAGATATCCGTTAGATATGTCTAAGCTTTTCCCTTTTCTTGTGACGCTTACACATAATTCAGTTCCATATCACCTTAGGCAAATCAAATATGACCTGTTTCATGTTAAGTCAGTGTCCCGTGCCGTGCCGTGCCAAATGAACAATTTAAGTTAATGACTTTATAAAAACACATGCCGTGAGTTAATATGATTAATTTTTGATTATTACAAACATCTAATCCAATCAATACATGTAACTGTATAGTAGAACCACAAATTGATCTTTTAAGTACATGTTTTGCATAAGTACTTCTATTCAAAACAATAATTTGAACAACAAATTAAACAATTTGTAACCTCTTAAATATGTACCAGGGACACCCGTTCGATTCAACAGAGTGTAACGTGATTAAAAAAGCCGAGAAAAGAAAACTTTTTTTTATTTGAAGTCCAATAGCTGCCGGGTTATAACAAAAAAATGTGTTGACTTTCTTTCTTTACTTTAAAACGAGAAATCGACTAAGAAAATTTTAGTCGATGGTCGTCGTGACAGAGCGATACTCGAGTACTCGTTGACATCCTTACTTTTAGGTAACATTTCACAACGACCATTATATAAACATTTTGGTAACACATGCAGTGGAATTATTGCACTGCAGGTTTTTAAAGGAATATTTATCTATAGTTGAACATGTTTTTACCGATACATGGGTACACCCTAGCACGTTTCAGATTGTTGACAAAATCGAAAGCTGCTGTTCAGACGGTTTCATGCTGAACAATATTTAATAAGATAAGGCTAATCACCCCAAACTTCGATTTTACAATTGGTCTACTGAAAAATGTATGTAGGTATCTAAGTATCTTATTAACCCGTCATAAAGACTAAAACAAATTTCAGACAACATTAGCGTTCACTAACCCAGATCCATAAAGGATCATATTTAACCAATAAAATGCTTTATTTGGATACACTACAAATGAAAAATTTTGGAATACAAATAGATAAATTTCCAACACATGTAAGGTGGTGCTGACTATATGGAACAAGTATACTATTTAGAATGGTATAAGACCACGTCCATTTAAGTACAGGAGACGTTAGGTGGCAGGGGACAGTTTTTTTGATACAATTCATTGTAGCCAAGAGATGCATGTCTTCGGAACTCTGTAACTAGAATTTCCTCAGTTCCCATTCAGCACAAATACCTTAATTCACTCTTTATAAGGCCAATCACCAATTTCTGAAGAAAATTACTAATCAAAACCTGGAAAATTCTCTACATACTGGTTTTTATGAAATTTTGACTCTTTCATATTTTGCTAATTTTTCATGATTTTTCAGCTTTTTAGACCTCCTCCAGCTAATTCCCTGCAGAGGGTTGACCTTCCGTACCGCGTGCATGTTGCACTATCACATGTCACAAACTTACCGGTGTATAGTTTTCAATGTCCCATTTACCTACTTTTCGTGTTATTTTACCTCCCGTCTGTAACTTGCAATTTCACTGTGTAAAGTCAGCACAACAGTCATAGCCGCAGATTTCGCATTTTACTTCTGATTCTCATGTACCTAACATAAGGGACCTACATATTGCATATCAATTTCAACAAGAGACACCCCTCTAACTAATGATAATCATTAAAAATCATTTCATGAATTTTAGCAACACTCATAAGCCTTCAAGTACAGCAACTCTCAATTTTACAAAAATATTGACGGGTACTTTATTCGAAACTGTCCCTTGCTACCTTAAGTCAATGCTTGGCAACTCAACGTGTTCGAAAACATTGTTCAAGCTAATACATAACATACTATCTTAAACCTCATGTGATAGAATTCTGTATTCACAAAGTTACCTGAGGTGAAAAATCACGTGGTAAATTATAATATTCAACATGTATCAACCCTTGGTTACAACAGAGAAAGCAAAAGTAAGGAGAATCAGTTTTTTCTCATTTAAACAATGAGAGCATGTTTGTTTATTAGTCTACCGTTGACATATTTAACTTAGATAATACAAATATACAGGAACTGTTAAAGGGAAAGCAATACACAGGCATGCGCTGACTATGTATGAGGTCAGTATAAAAGTAGGAGTCCTCAATATCTTATTCTTGAAATTTTGATGACCCTTGCCTATGAAAGCAAATTTGAACATGTTAACAACATACATTTATCTAACGCAATTGCGTAAAGTTGCATTTTGGATGTTGACCATATCTGCAATTGAAAGAAAAATGTTTGTTATAAAAGTTTATTTTCTCGCAAATATCGCATGTCCTTAAATGCAGTCATCCTTTAACGCATTTTGAATAATTTTTTCAAAGTGCATATTTTTTTCAAAGTAAGTTGCTATAGAGCACCTCTTCTATATTGCATTTTATGTAGTTTGCAAATGCTAGAAATATTTTTTTAAGTCCAGGACCGACCGCTTCTTGCGATTTCGCGCATTTCAAAATATCAATTCAATTGTACATAGGAATGTAGAAATGCTTACTATAAAATTCGATTACATTTTTTTCATTTAGATGGAGACTACATCTTTAGTCCACTAGAGTTGGCAACATTGACGACTGTCGTTCTTGTTTTGAACTTTCCAAGAAAAGGTAATGGGTTAAATGAAAATATTAGCTGGCTGAAAGTAAAAAAAAATCTTAAAAAGATTAAAACTCATGTTAGTTTCTCCATGTTTCTTTTTTATTAATCTTCCTCTCTATTTTTGATTTTGTTATTTTATTCTTTCATTCATTAGACTTCAGTTGTCCAGAGAGAGAGAGAGAGAGAGAGAGAGAGAGAGAGAGAGAGAGATACGGTCAGAGAGAGAGATACGGTCAGAGAGAGAGAAGAGAGGGAGAGAGTATTCTCCGAAGTTATTTGAAGATAAAAGGCTACTCTGCTACTTTTTAATTTTTTCTACTGATCTACATTTTTAAGAACAAATTATGCATTTGCCTCAATGCAATAGTTTCAGAATCCTCAGAGTCTTGCACGGCACCGGGGTATACGGCTGACCCCGTGTTGGGATGCTATCGTCTGTATACTGAACCTAAGACCAATACTGACGCCAGACAACAGTGTGCTAATGATGGAGGACGGCTCCTGTTAATGAACTCTGAAGCCGAGTATGAGAGAGTGAAATCCTTCGTTGGTAAACATTTACTTAACAAAAATGATTCTTTGGTTATTCACACAAGCTTGGAATAAAACATAGCAAATATTGTAGAGAAAAAAACATAATCTACATAAGTCAGTTACGTGCAAGTACCATGTTATATACCAAGTAAGATTTCCTCTCTTTCTTACGGAAATTAATTGCAATTCATAGCTGTGTATAAACCGACAGGACTGAAATCTACACGCCCCGTTAAATGATTGGCCGAAACCTTAAGCAGCCTAAGAAAAATCACGGACTGCACGGAGTGGTCATGATGATGTCAGACTCAAACTCCCATTAAGGGGAATGTTCGGCCATTTTGTACAATTGAGGATCAGAGTGTAGACATTTCTTGAACTGGCTTGTTTCTGCCTGAAACTGGTCAAAAATGTTGCCAAAAGATATAAAAGCAATAAATATGAAGTCCTACATGTCATTTCGTTCGAAAAGCATGCACAAATGTACAAAATGGCCACACATCCCCCTTAAAGACGAGTATGTTGTTTCTTTTAGCTGACGTACTTTTGTACATTATCAGTAATTTAGTGGGTTTTGTTTACTTTTACAATCAATACGTCCATTCCTTGAAAAAAGGATGTAATACTGTGGAATCATTAATTTTCGTGGGGGCCAATTTTCGTGGACTGCTGAAATTTTATAGGTTCGTGGGGACGTAATTTCGTGTTTTTTCTTATACCTACAAAACGAAACATGACTTTATAACCCTTATATATCATTCGTGGAGGATGTTAATTCGTGGATGAGAAGTACCCACGAAATCCACGAAAATTGAGCCACCACGAAATCTAATGATTCCACAGTATATATATATATATATATATATATATATATATATATATATATATATATATATATATATATATATATATATATATATATATATATATATCAATATATCAATGTAGCTAGTTTTTCTGGAAATAAACACAAAATTTACAAAGAAAATATCAACGATCAATGTATAAATTATTTGTTATAGCTACTCTAACATTACCTTATCAAACAATTGCATTTTAAATTAAAGAAATGCGTAATGTCACGCACACTCGAGCCCTTTGTTTCACCGGACCGCGTATATTTCAGCCCGTTCAGTCAGAACTGTATGAATTTAAGGCACGAAGAAAAAACCCCCACAGTGGATGTAAATTGTAAGTAAATGCTTTCTTTGGTGATCCATGCGGGGTAAGAAGGTGGCGACACTGCACAAAAGATTGTTTCAACAAATCGATGAAAAGGGCTTGTAGATTTCAGTTGATCTTGTCAATTTACACAGAGCTATGAATTACAATCAATTTGCGTTAGAAATCGAGGTAATCATGCTTGGTAGATGTAAACATGTATCTATTAACTCGTCTTAGAAATCAGATTATTTTTGCAATCGGAATTAGGTACTTATCTCAAAGATGGCACATGTTCATTCAACTTTACTAAACAGCTTGATATGCAGCCTGAATTAACCTTTTGACCATATTCATTCAACGAAATGGTGAACGATTTATTTTTAGGTTTAATATTTTAAAATAGGTTAATTGTGTACTTCCACACGTACAAACACTCGTTAAGATGTTTATTTTGTTTTTGGTTTTTTTTTTTAAAGTTTGTGTTAAATTATTTGTTTCTTGGTTTTTTGTTATTATTTCTAGGGTATTTCTTTAAATCCCTTTTGCGTAGAACTATCTTAATTCATTGAGCATTACATGATGGTTTTATAAAGAAAGAAGCTATATAATTTTAGATTTAAAAATTGAATCAATTTTCTACAACTTTATATAAAGTTCTTCTCTTTAAGGATATATATCATGTCACGACCAGATATATATAATCAATATTTTTTTTCATTTCTTTCAGTACAAAATTCGTTCATTGGCATGTGGATTCAGGGATCGAGAAGTTCCGTTTCCTCGCCATGGTTAACTGACAATGGCGACCCTCTTCCTTACCTAGGCCCAACTTATACAGAAATTAGTTCACCTACGGCATTAGCATTCGTAATGAATGCAATAGGAGCTACTGGCGGAGAAGGAGCCACAACTAATGTCCCTTTTATTTGTGAAATTTGATACTCTAAACAATAAAGAGGAATGAAATGAATTTTTGCGTTGGTTTTAATGATTGGATACTTTGTGACAGCGACAGGAATGGTTACTAAAGCATTGAATCATGAAAATTTGTATGCACACATCGCTGTAGTTATGAGACTGTATCTTTCAAAAAATCATAATTCGATGGTTTTGTTTACATTTTTTAACTTTTTGTCCAAGTGATTTATACCTTAAAATTCCTATATTATCCTAAGGGTAAGTTCATATGAATAGAATACAAGCATGAACTTTAATTTTCGCTTTTGTCGTTACAGTTTACAGCGGCGTGTGCATACAAATTAAGTAACGCGCGTTAGTGCGGTATGAATTTGTTTGCACACATCGCTGCAGTTATGAAACTGTATCTTTCAAAAATATGATTTAATGCTCATATTTACATTTTTGGAACTTCTTGCCTTGTCTGCAAATGTGATTTATACATTGAAATTCCTATATTATCCCGAGGGTAAGTTCATATTAATTGAAGAGCCACAGTAACAGCCACAAATGTGAACTTTGATTTTCGCTTGTGACGTTGCAGTTTAAAGCGTTCAACGTTTGTGATTTCATAATAAAACAGGTCATTTCAACCTTTGAGTACCCTGTGTGTATTACAGTGTTATAAATGCCGTAGCTTTCAACATGATGCAATACAATAAGGTATATTTTATGGATTATGGGAAATACTATTTTATTATATTTACATTAGTACACATATCTTTGGCTTGTAAAGAGTGTTGAAAGCTACAACAGCTATAACACTATATTCACATTCTACTGTGTTTTTCCATTAACTTTTGTGATCTTTAAATACCTCTGAATGCAACAGCTAATCATTGCGTGTGAAGTTACATGTTATTTACATAAGTAGTTCGCAAACAGTGATTCCTGTTATTTGTAAAATAAAATATGTCATACATGTTGTCAAAGCATCATGTTTTACAATTATTCAAGAAAAAGTTGATTTTATTATTAAGAAGATTTATTTTTCATGGATTATATTTTTCTTGCTCATCGATCTGAATTCAACAGTCTATATTATATGTGATAACCAGTTTAAACCAGTTTTTTATAAAACAGCTGTTCTTGCTGTTACTAATTACTCCCTACGTGGTCTGCAATTTGTATCGATTTATCTATGTAAATAATTGATTTCATCAGAAAGGAAATCTAAATTTAAGCATGAAATGATTTATTTTTGACGTCGTTGTGTCAATAACTAATGTTAGTTGAGCAGACAAATTGAATAACGCGTTTACGAGCGTTATTCAATTTGTCTGCTCACCTGACGGTAGTTATCGACAGGACGACGTCAAAAATAAATCATTCAATGCTATAGTAATGCACACAGGGTACTCAAAGGTTAAAATGAAGAGTTTTATTATGAAATCACAAACGTTGAGAGCTGTAAACTGCAACGTCACATGCGAAAATCAAAGTTCACACTTAAATGTGGCTGTTACAGTGGCTATTCAATTAATATGAACTTACCCTAAGGATAATATAGGAATTTCAAGGTATAAATCACATTTGTAGACAAGACAAGAAGTTAAAAAAATGTAAATATAAGCATTAAATCATATTTTAGAAAGATACAGTCTCATAACTGCATCGATGTATGCATACGAATTTTCATAACGCGCGTTACTTAATTTGTATGCACACACCGCTATAAACTAAAATCAAAGTTCATGCTTGTGGCTGATACAGTGGTTATTCTATTAATATGAACTTACCCTAAGGATAAGATATGAATTTTCAAAGAGGCATGGTCACGATTTTGGTCAAATTCTATTTTAATCTTTTTATTATTTATAATGCTTTAGAAATGCATTTCTAATCATGAAATAAAATTTGAGAGTCATTCATAGAGTTATAAGCAAGATACAGGGCTCACAAGTCTTTGTCATGTAAACAAGGCTCGTGCCCTGTTTTTGTTTACATAGGTTCAATATACCATTAAGAAATATTTTTCTAGCTTATTTGTTTATCTTTTTATTTATTTTAAGCATACATAAACAGTTCCTAACGTTAAGCACAAAAAAGTCATTCGTTTTATGTTTAAAACTTAAATTTTTACTTCAACGTTCAAAATGTAAACAAACCCTTTGTTTACTTAGCGAATAATTTCAAGCTCTATAACTCGCTTATAACTCAACAAACGACACTCAAATTTTGGTTGCCTATTAAAAATTCATCACTAAAGCATTGTAAACATTAAAATCGGGAAAATAATTTTTTATCAAAATCGTGACCATGCCCCTTTAAGATGCACTGTAAAGCTTTCTGAATTGTAGTTATCATTAAACAGTTTTATATGGTCGAAGCATGGTCAAATCCAATAAAGCCCGAAGGGCTTTATGATAGATTTGACCACGCTCCGAGCAAAAATATCACCCATTACGATGTAATATTGAAAGAATGATTCCTTCGCACTTTAAAATATAAACGAAACAGGTAGTCTTTAACTGATATATACATTTCCTTTATTCGACTTATTTCAGAATTAGGTGATGTACTTAAGGAATAAGGAATAATTCTTCGTGTATTATGAGGTGATAATTATGGCCGGGGCGAGGTTAAATCCAAAGGGCTTTATGATAGATTTGACCACGCTCCGACCAAAATTATCACCTCATAATATTCAAAGAATGATCTTATCGCTTATATTTATATTATTTCCAATTTCTTAAAACCACTATATTTTCATGTAGCACATGCAATGTACTACCACGCGACACAGCCAATACCGTTTTTGGGTTTTGCTGTAAGACACGCCCATTTTGTGTCGCTCATCTTTTATGAAATTATTGGGCTGTAGGCTTCAAAATTGATTGGTAATGTTCTCAGAGACAAAGACAGTTTAAAATGTAAATATTATGCGATAATTGCTCACAGGAACAGAAGAATTTACATGTATTAGAAAGTGTACAAGTAGAGGCTGTGCGCATCATTACAGAATTAAGGAGCACTTCCCTGAGACAAAACTTATGTTAGGATGGGACACATTAAATTATAGAAAAAAAATACGCAAAGTTACACTAATGTATAAAATATTTGATAATTAAACACCTAAATATTTGTATGATATGGTTAAACAATATCTACCAGTTTCAATAATTATTCCTTAGGCAGTAATACCTTTTTTAACACACCAATAGCCAGTTATTCAGTTTTAGCCATCAAAAACTAATATTAATATTATATCATGTCAATTTCCCTTTATAACTGAGAATTAATGTTTTGTTTGTATACAAAAAGTATATTAAAAAACTGGTATAAAATAGAAATGCTAAATTTCAATTAAATAAGCTGGCTGTTTCCCAAAATGTTACATGTATATAAATATGTTATATAAAAACATGTGTTAGATGAATAGGAAAAATACAAAATAAGTGCACTCAATAAGATGTTTGCTGATATTTATTATGTGAACACTTATTGTTGAAACAATTCATCCAGTATCATACAAAGTTCCAACACATTTTTTATGTGACATAGATTAGAATATTATGAATGATTTGTATAGAACAAATTCTTCTGTGGTTGGTTCCATGCATCTTGAAAAGATGGTGTGAGTTGGTAAAAATGCAGAATAAGGTTCCATTCTAATTCTCACGCATTCCATTAAGGAAATATACGTAATGTCATGGTCTGGTAACTAAAATAGAATAAACATAAAGTGTTAAGAGAATTAATTTTTGCAAACATTGTGCACTCATCAAATACATATATATATTCAATACAGTTATTTCAAGAATGTGCTATGAAGTGATAATGACAATGTACTTTTTTCTTTTATTGTACATACATGTATTACATCATTTTGCCATTAATTTAAAACCCAGCTTACAGTTTCTTTGTCTTTTTATAATACATACAATGTCAAAAGATAGTTGCATCATGTGCATGTACTTTCAGTAATTTTAAAAGCCATAAAAACACTATAAACTTTTCAAATGATTTTACAAATAAAATATGTACTAATATACCAGTATCAATGTCACAAGTGATATACTTTTTAAAGCAATATCACTTATTTGACAAAATTAGGACACCTGGTCATTCAAGTCTGCACACACGTGAAAAATGTAACGAGTCAAATAGTTAAAACAGAATCACCAGAAACCATCTGTTTTTGTTACCAACCAGTGTAACTTCAAAAATTTTTAGATTTCCAGTGGACAAAAAGATATTATATATTGAACAAAGATCAAAGTCATAAACCTTTAATATGTGACAAATGAATGTCTGTATGAGTTGCAACTATCAACATTCTATGTACAACAAAAATAAGATTGCGTCAATAACAAAAACTAATTGGAAAAACTTAATTCCAGTATAAGAAATTCATGGGATTTCTGCAAATCCAATTCTCTCAGAGAATGTAAAAGACATTTCGTTAAGTTTATAGTATTTTCAAACTCTTAGTAATCCGTTCAGAGGTTCCCCCACTTCAAATACCGATAATAATGCAGTGTTGCAATAAGATGTCCATACAAATTTTTCCCTTTTACACAAGACATTGTACAGTACCAATCAGACCCAACCTAACAGAAAGTAAACCCCAACTAAACCCTGGGTTTACTTTCTGGGTTTACTCTGGGTTTACAAGAGTGGACCCAGAGTGAACCCAGAGTAAACCCCAATTAAACCCAGAGTGGACACAGAGAGTAAACCCCGATCAGAAGAGTACCCTGAAAGCAGACGCTACATGTGTATTCGGAATACAGGATTACACTTCTCCCAGATTACACTTTTTTATGGTCATATGCCGTATCTGAGACATGGATCAAACATTACCATGGTAATAGCCATAACAACTCATTGAGTGGGAAATGACATATAACTATAAATGTTTTCATGGCTTTTCCAACTCTCTCTCTCTCTCTCTCTCTCTCTCTCTCTCTCTCTCTCTCTCTCTCACTCAACATCTTTGTCAGCAATACTACTATTGCATTTTTGGCATTTTTGAAATATTTATATGGTTCATGGATGCAAGGCAATCAATAACAATTACATGTACACTGTAATTACAGTCTCTCTCTCTCTCTCTCTCTCTCTCTCTCTCTCTCTCTCTCTCTCTCTCTCTCTCAAAACTACATGTATGTGTCGAGGAAATTCTGTATGGAAATGACAGAAGGCAGGATTGACCCAAACACAATATTCTAGGAAAAACATACAATATTTTTTAACATATCTAGGTACCAATATGAGTAAAGACTGACTATAGTTCAACTGCAGACACATATCATAATAAAACATGTCTTTCAAGTAGGAATGTCAATTTTACTCGGTTGGCTTAGTCGATTAATCGGAGCCTTAAGTCGAGCGATAGCCGAGTACTCGTTCATTTATTTGAAACTGTGTGTCCTTATTCTTATTTCACATACACCGTATCTTAATCATATTAAACATGTAAAAACTTACGATAATAAGCATTATAGCTGTATTTGATTTCAAAATTAAATAGAAAAGCATTTTATCTAGATATCCGTTAGATATGTCTTAGCTTATCCCTTTTCTTGTGACGCTTACACATAATTGAGTTCATTATCACCTTAGGCAAATCAAATGTGACCTGTTCCATGTTAAGTCAGTGTCCCGTGCCGTGCCTTGCCAAATGAACAATTTAAGTTAATGACTTTATAAAAACACATGCCGTGAGTTAATATGATTAATTTTTTTATTAATACAAACAATTAATCCAATAAATACATGTAACTGCAAGAACCACAAATTGATCTTTTTCAAGGACATGTTTGCATAAGTACTTCTATTCAAAACAATAATTTGAACAACAAATTAAACAGATATCAATTTGTAGCCTCGTAAAAATATACTAAGGACAGCCGTTCGAATCAACAGGGTGTTACGGGATTAAAAAAGCCGAGAAAAGAAAACTCTTTTTTATTTGAAGTCCGATAACTGCCGCGTAAAAACAAACAAAAAATGTGTTGACTTTCTTTCTTTACTTTAAAGCGAGAAATTGACTAAGAAAATTGTAGTCGATGATCGTCGTGACCGAGCGATAGTAGAGCACTCGTTGACACCCCTACTTTCAAGTTACATTTCACAACGACCATTATATAAACATTTTTGTAACACATGCAGTGGAATTATTGCACTGTAGGTTTTTAAAGGAATATTTATCTATAATATAGTTTAAAATTTTAAGTGAGTATGTTCTTACCGATACATGGCTACCCCGTAGCACGTTTCAGATTGTCGACAAAAAGAAAAGCTGCTGCTAAGACGGTTTCATACTAAACAATATTAAACAAGATTAGGCTAATCACCCTAAACTTCGATATAACAATTGAAAAATATATGTAGGTATCTAAGTATCTTATTAACCCGTCATAAAAGCTAAGACAAATTTCAGACAAAATTAGCGTTCATTTACCAAAATTTATAAAGGATGATATGTAACCAATAAAATGCTTCATTTACATACATTACCAATGAGAAATTATGGAATACAAATAGATAAATTTCCAACATGCATGAGAGGTGGTGCTTACTATATATCGAACAAGTATACTATTTAGTATGGTTTCAATAAGACAACGTCCATTTAAGTACCGGAAACGTTAAGTCAATGCTTGGCAATCTTACACCTCACGTGATAGAATTCTGTTTTCACAAAATTACCTGAGGTGAGAAATAACGTGCTGCTAAATTATGTAACGCAATTTCGTAAAGTTGCAGTTTAGATGTTAACCACTTCTGCTATTGAAAGAAAAATGTTTGTTTTAAACGTTTATTTTCTCGCAAATATCGCATGTCCTTAAACGCAGTCATTCTTTACGCCCATTGAATAATTTTTTCAAAGTGCGTTATTTTTTCAAAGTGGGTTGCCACAGGGCACCTCTTCTATTTTGCAATTCTATGTAGTTTGCAACTGCTAGAAATATTTGTTTTAAGTCCAGGACTGACCGCTTTTATGCATTTCAAAATATTAATTCCAACCGTTGTAAATATGAATGTAGGAATGCTTACTATAAAATTCGATTACATTTTTTTTTTCATTTAGATGAAGACTACATCTTTAATCCACTAGAGTTGGCAACATTGACGACTGTTGTTCTTGTTTTGAACTTTCCCAGAAAAGGTAATGGGTTTAATTAAAATATTAGCTGGCTGAGAGTAAAAAAAAACATCTTAAAAAGATTAAAACTCATGTTAGTTTCTCCATGTTTCTTTTTATATCAATCTTTGTTTTATTTTATTTTTTCATTCATTCGACTTCAGTAGTCCAAAGAGAGAGAAAGAGAGAGAGAAAGAGAAAGAGAGAGAGAAAGAGATAGAGATAGAGATAGAATTCTGCACGGCACCGGGGTATACGGCTGACCCCGTGTTGGGATGCTATCGTCTGTATACTGAATCCAAGACCAAAACTGACGCCAGACAACAGTGTGCTAATGATGGAGGACGGCTCCTGTTAATGAACTCTGAAGCCGAGTATGAGAGAGTGAAATCCTTCGTTGGTAAACATTTACTTAACAAAAATGATTCTTTGGTTATTCACACAAGCTTGGAATAAAACATAGCAAATATTGTAGAGAAAAATACATAATCTACATAAGTCAGTTACGTGCAAGTACCATGTTATATTTACATTCACCAATTTCCTCTCATTTCCTCTCTTTCTTACGGAAATTAATTGCAATTCATAGCTGTGTATAAACTGACAGGACTGAAATCTACACGCCCCGTTAAATGATTGGTCGAAACCTTAAGCAACCTAAGAAAAAAACACGGACTGCACGGAGTGGTCATGATGATGTCAGACTCAAACGGATGTTCGGCCATTTTGTACAATTGAGGATCAGAGTGTAGACATTTCTTGAACTGGCTTGTTTCTGCCTGAAACTGGTCAAAAATGTTGCCGAAAGATATAAAAGCAAAATTTATGAAGTCCTACATGTCATCCCCCTTAAAGACGAGTATGTTGTTTCTTTTAGCTGACGTACTTTTGTACATTATCAGTAATTTAATGGGGTTTTTTTACTTTTACAATCAATACGTCCATTCCTTGAAAAAAGGATGTAAAATATATATATATCAATATATCAATGTACCTAGTTTTTCTGGAAATAAACACAAAATTTACAAAGAAAATATCAACGATCAATGTATAAATTATTTGTTATAGCTACTCTAACATTACCTTATCAAACAATTGCATTTTAAATTAAAGAAATGCGTAATATCACGCACACTCGAGCCCTTTGTTTCACCGGACCGCGTATATTTCAGCCCGTTCAGTCAGAACTGTATGAATTTAAGGCACGAAGAAAAAACCCCCACAGTGGATGTAAATTGTAAGTAAATGCTTTCTTTGGTGATCCATGCGGGGTAAGAAGGTGGCGACACTGCACAAAAGATTGTTTCAACAAATCGATGAAAAGGGCTTGTAGATTTCAGTTGATCTTGTCAATTTACACAGAGCTATGAATTACAATCAATTTGCGTTAGAAATCGAGGTAATCATGCTTGGTAGATGTAAACATGTATCTATTAACTCGTCTTAGAAATCAGATTATTTTTGCAATCGGAATTAGGTACTTATCTCAAAGATGGCACTTGTTCATTCAACTTTACTAAACAGCTTGATATGCAGCCTGAATTAACCTTTTGACCATATTCATTCAACGAAATGGTGAACGATTTATTTTTAGGTTTAATATTTTAAAATAGGTTAATTGTGTTCTTCCACACGTACAAACACTCGTTACGATGTTTATTTTGTTTTTGGTTTTTTTTTTTTAAAGTTTGTGTTAAATTATTTGTTTCTTGGTTTTTTGTTATTATTTCTAGGGTATTTCTTTAAATCCCTTTTGCGTAGAACTATCTTAATTCATTGAGCATTACATGATGGTTTTATAAAGAAAGAAGCTATATAATTTTAGATTTAAAAATTGAATCAATTTTCTACAACTTTATATAAAGTTCTTCTCTTTAAGGATATATATCATGTCACGACCAGATATATATAATCAATATTTTTTTTCATTTCTTTCAGTACAAAATTCGTTCATTGGCATGTGGATTCAGGGATCGAGAAGTTCCGTTTCCTCGCCATGGTTAACTGACAATGGCGACCCTCTTCCTTACCTAGGCCCAACTTATACAGAAATTAGTTCACCTACGGCATTAGCATTCGTAATGAATGCAATAGGAGCTACTGGCGGAGAAGGAGGCACAAGTAATGTCCCTTTTATTTGTGAAATTTGATACTCTAAACAATAAAGAGGAATGAAATGAATTTTTGCGTTGGTTTTAATGATTGGATACTTTGTGACAGCGACAGGAATGGTTACTAAAGCATTGAATCATCAAAATTTGTATGCACACATCGCTGTAGTTATGAGACTGTATCTTTCAAAAAATCATAATTCGATGGTTTTGTTTACATTTTTTAACTTTTTGTCCAAGTGATTTATACCTTAAAATTCCTATATTATCCTAAGGGTAAGTTCATATGAATAGAATACAAGCATGAACTTTAATTTTTCGCTTTTGTCGTTACAGTTTACAGCGGCGTGTGCATACAAATTAAGTAACGCGCGTTAGTGCGGTATGAATTTGTTTGCACACATCGCTGCAGTTATGAAACTGTATCTTTCAAAAATATGATTTAATGCTCATATTTACATTTTTGGAACTTCTTGCCTTGTCTGCAAATGTGATTTATACATTGAAATTCCTATATTATCCCGAGGGTAAGTTCATATTAATTGAAAAGCCACAGTAACAGCCACAAATGTGAACTTTGATTTTCGCTTGTGACGTTGCAGTTTAAAGCGTTCAACGTTTGTGATTTCATAATAAAACAGGTCATTTCAACCTTTGAGTACCCTGTGTGTATTACAGTGTTATAAATGCCGTAGCTTTCAACATGATGCAATACAATAAGGTATATTTTATGGATTATGGGAAATACTATTTTATTATATTTACATTAGTACACATATCTTTGGCTTGTAAAGAGTGTTGAAAGCTACAACAGCTATAACACTATATTCACATTCTACTGTGTTTTTCCATTAACTTTTGTGATCTTTAAATACCTCTGAATGCAACAGCTAATCATTGCGTGTGAAGTTACATGTTATTTACATAAGTAGTTCGCAAACAGTGATTCCTGTTATTTGTAAAATAAAATATGTCATACATGTTGTCAAAGCATCATGTTTTACAATTATTCAAGAAAAAGTTGATTTTATTATTAAGAAGATTTATTTTTCATGGATTATATTTTTCTTGCTCATCGATCTGAATTCAACAGTCTATATTATATGTGATAACCAGTTTAAACCGGTTTTTTATAAAACAGCTGTTCTTGCTGTTACTAATTACTCCCTACGTGGTCTGCAATTTGTATCGATTTATCTATGTAAATAATTGATTTCATCAGAAAGGAAATCTAAATTTAAGCATGAAATGATTTATTTTTGACGTCGTTGTGTCAATAACTAATGTTAGTTGAGCAGACAAATTGAATAACGCGTTTACGAGTGTTATTCAATTTTTCTGCTCACCTGACGGTAGTTATCGACAGGACGACGTCAAAAATAAATCATTCAATGCTATAGTAATGCACACAGGGTACTCAAAGGTTAAAATGAAGAGTTTTATTATGAAATCACAAACGTTGAGAGCTGTAAACTGCAACGTCACATGCGAAAATCAAAGTTCACACTTAAATGTGGCTGTTACAGTGGCTATTCAATTAATATGAACTTACCCTAAGGATAATATAGGAATTTCAAGGTATAAATCACATTTGTAGACAAGACAAGAAGTTAAAAAAATGTAAATATAAGCATTAAATCATATTTTAGAAAGATACAGTCTCATAACTGCATCGATGTATGCATACGAATTTTCATAACGCGCGTTACTTAATTTGTATGCACACACCGCTATAAACTAAAATCAAAGTTCATGCTTGTGGCTGATACAGTGGTTATTCTATTAATATGAACTTACCCTAAGGATAAGATATGAATTTTCAAAGGGGCATGGTCACGATTTTGGTCAAATTCTATTTTAATCTTTTTATTATTTATAATGCTTTAGAAATGCATTTCTAATCATGAAATAAAATTTGAGAGTCATTCATAGAGTTATAAGCAAGATACAGGGCTCACAAGTCTTTGTCTTGTAAACAAGGCTCGTGCCCTGTTTTTGTTTACATAGGTTCAATATACCATTAAGAAATATTTTTCTAGCTTATTTGTTTATCTTTTTATTTTTTTTAAGTATAAATAAACAGTTCCTCACGTTTAGCACAAAAAAGTCATTCGTTTTATGTTTAAAACTGAAATTTTTACTTCAACGTTCAAAATGTAAACAAACCCTTTGTTTACTTAGCGAATAATTTCAAGCTCTATAACTCGCTTATAACTCAACAAACGACACTCAAATTTTGGTTGCCTATTAAAAATTCATCACTGAAGCATTGTAAACATTAAAATCGGGAAAATAATTTTTTATCAAAATCGTGACCATGCCCCTTTAAGATGCACTGTAAAGCTTTCTGAATTGTAGTTATCATTAAACAGTTTTATATGGTCGAAGCATGGTCAAATCCAATAAAGCCCGAAGGGCTTTATGATAGATTTGACCACGCTCCGAGCAAAAATATCACCCATTACATTGTAATATTGAAAAAATGATTCCTTCACACTTTAAAATATAAACGAAACAGGTAGTCTTTAACTGATAAATACATTTCCTTTATTCGACTTATTTCAGAATTAGGTGATGTACTTAAGGAATATGGAATAATTCTTCGTGTATTATGAGGTGATAATTATGGCCGGGGCGAGGTTAAATCCAAAAGGGCTTTATGATAGATTTGACCACGCTCCGACCAAAATTATCACCTCATAATATTCAAAGAATGATCTTATCGCTTATATTTATATTATTTCCAATTTCTACACTTAAAACCACTATATTTTCATTTAACACATGCAATGTATTACTACGCGACACAGACAATAACGTTTTTGGGTTTTGCTGTAAGACACGCCCATTTTGTGTCGCTCATCTTTTATGAAATTATTGGGCTGTAGGCTTCAAAATTGATTGGTAATGTTCTCAGAGACAAAGATATTTTAAAATGTAAATATTATGCGATAATTGCTCACAGGAACAGAAAATTTTTTATGTATTAGAAAGTGTACAAATAGAGGCTGTGCGCATCATTACAGAATTAAGGAGCATTTCCCTGAGACAAAACTTCTGTTAGGATGGGACACATTAAATTATAGAAAAAAATACGCAAAGTTACACTAATGTATAAAATATTTGATAATTAAACACCTAAATATTTGTATGATATGGTTAAACAATATCTACCAGTTTCAATAATTATTCCTTAGGCAGTAATACCTTTTTTAACACACCAATAGCCAGAGCTGTTACACATTATTAGTTTTTAACTATCTACAGTTAATTTATGGAACATTTTGTCAGTGTAAAATCTGCAACAAGTATAGTTAAAATTTAAACAAAGTATGAAAGAAAAGAAATGAATAATCTTGTAGATATCTATTACTATTCATTGAAAACACTAATGACATTAAAACGTTCTTTCAACTTGTCAATATCAATGTCTATGGAGGCTGCCATTCCTGCACTAGTAACGTTTAAAGTACGGCATCTTTCATCATTTGGCTGATTTGTAAATAGGCTAGAAAATCACGTGACCAAAAAAAAAATCCTGACTTTTGATAGCACGATATGCCAAGGGTAACTCTTGGCTATCGAAGATGCTCCGCTGTCAACTATAAGAAGTTTTTTAACCGTCTTCCTTGAAAGAGTTGAAATAATTTACAGTCTCCGGGTTGTGCACTTCCTTTCCTTTGTGATTGGTAGAAAATACATGATGTGAAAATTTACATTTATTTCATTGGTTGAAATACTGTTCGGCGCAAGGGATATACTTTTTTGATGATCTTTTTCATGTACGACTTAACAAATTTCGTAGATTTCAAATCTTAAAAATTGAGAAAACGAAAAAGCAATACAAAATTGCTATGAATGAAATTCAGCCTTTGGTTTTCAGGTCCAACTAGTTGAAAGTAATATTCTATAATATCTATTGAAATTATTCGTTTTTCTTTTAACATAGTTTATTCAAATATTTATACAAAATAAAAAAAAATGATGCGGTATGTTTAATATCGGTAAAGTTATTTGCACCTTAGATAGATAAATGCAGTGGGATAACTTTGATTTTATAAAAATAATACGAGTCTACGGCCCTACCTAAGATCTCTTTTACCCTATAGTCGATCACAACTTACAAGCTCGGGTACGCAGTTCTCACTTTTAGACACGAAGGCTTAAACGACACATGACATAAAATGTTTCACTCGACATGCTATGTAGAGGAAGGCGACATATTATATAAAAGAATTAAACTGTCTTTGATAACTAATTGCTGTTTAGGGTTTGTTCTAAAGACGGTAAGCTTTTTTAAAAAAGCTAAACTTGTTTACAAGTAATCTTAAGGCTGCCCTTTACATTCATAGTTTAGTTGAATCATGTAAATGTTTAAGATGTGGGTTTTTGCATTCAATTAATTTTTTTTCTTTCATTGCTCTTATTATAGTCCTCTGTGAGTTTCTGATTGGATACATGATGAATCATGACACATCGAAAGATATTCAGTCGTTCTCAGAACTGCTACTCCATTGCACTGGTTATGTTATTAAAAAAAAGAACTTAAGTTTTCCAGATTGTTTTCATAATTAGTTTTTCCAAAAGAACATCATCTATAATATTTTTCCTGAACATTTTCCCCACATATCTGTTGTTTTTAATAATCTAGCTCAGATTCCTTGCAAGGGGGGGGGGGGGGTGACATCACAGTGATTGATGTTAACCTTATCAAAGCACTGTTTTATTTCACCAATAAATAAATTCTCTAATTCTATATACATTTCAAATTATAAAGACGTTAACTTAACACGTTATACTGAAACCTTTAAAAGCACGGACACTTTTTTTAAAACTGCAAAAATATTAAATTGCGCAGTACGCATGGAAATGGAGCAAATCTGCTTATCGACACCGACCCATTGCATCCGTTAAATGATAATTACTTTGATTTGAGAAATAAATATTTGCCTCTTAAAAGCAAATTTATGTGTGCCTGAAACATCTCTGAAGTGATAATGTTCAGTTTGATAGAAATATCAGTCTTATAGATTGGTTCGGAATTGAAAGTTAAAGTAACGGATGACAAATGAAACTACAACTACATGCATACATTTCTTATTATAATACAAGGTAAGTATATCTTCAATAGGTAATTCAATTTTGATAATAATATTCGTTTGTCAAATAATGGTAATTGACAAAGAAAATTGTAAAACATATAAAATTTCATTTTCCTTTCTCTTTTCATACATTTTTAACCTGTCCTTGATGTTTCTTTCCCGAATACTGGCGGTTGTGTTTCCGCTGTATAAGATACCATCGAGAAAAAAAAGAAATTCATATTTAATTAATTCAGGTTCCTTTTACTGCTTTACGAATATTCATATTATGGATTTTACCATTTAGGAATACAAATATTATAGATGAATTTGTATGACGGTTTAAATTTCAATTATTATTGCATTAGTCTTCATTAAATGTAAAACGAACATGAGCGGATCCAAAAATTTTCCGGGGGGGGGGGGGGGGGGGTTGTGTTGGGGGTGTTGCTTAGGAAAGGGGGGGGGGGGGGTTTCCAGGCCTATTTACGATAAATTCATAATGCAAATTTACCTTTTCAGGTGGATCCGCATCCCTCCCCTCTAGATCCACACATACACCGTGACAAAATATTTCATTCAATATTAATAATAATAAACTCTTGTATAATAAACTGTTTATTAATCATTGTACAAGTAATTAGAGTATATTAAAATGTGTCTTTTCCTATATCAACAATTCAAAACACTCTGCCACTAAAGAAAAAAACTTAATTGTATCTTTGTGTGATAATGCAGGTAACGGGCGTTGTATTTTAACTTCATGATATAATACTAAGCTCCTTATCATTCGTTACCATTACTTTTTTTAAAACAATACTTCGAGTCAGTGCATATTTTATATACACACAACTTCAAGGTGATGTCATTATAATGATTTGTGTATACATGTACTCAATCATCTGCATTGTCAAAAAACAATCATATGTTATATGATCGATAATCGAATATGTGCATTAAGATAAAAACTAAACCAATAAACAAACGTTGTAACCTTTCAAAAATGCTGCTGTTGTGGTAATTTCGCCCTTAGCCTACTCGCATTTGTATCTTCACTGTCACGTCATGGGTGCTTAGATATTTAAAAAATCTCGATTAGGAATAAAAAAAAAAATAGTAACGCCTGTTATTGGTAACGTTTGTTAACAAAATGTCATATATTTTATTGTTTTTTTTTATAAAATTTTGCTTTCTTTAGTTTGAATATCGACAAAACACAAAGCTATACAAGTAATAGCTTTCCAAAAAGCTTGCCTTACTAAATAAATTATTCAATGGAAGCACGCATGTATCAATTCAATCGCAACTTCTCGGGCCTTTCCGGCAGGCTCGGAAAAACACCTCGAATGTATTACATAGACGTCCATGACAACCCCCCTTTTTACTAAAACTTGATATAAATACAACATATTTTACGATCTATTGATATGTGAGCTTAACTTCATTAAAGTCAATGATATACCATAAAATATATCACAGAAGTGACATACAAGGCGGTTTACCCGATACTTATTTTAAAGGGATGCGACTCCATTTTGAATTATAAAATTTTAACATCCGGTAATGTTAATACATTCGAGGTGTTTTTCCGAGCCTGCTGGAAAGGCCCGAGAAGTTGCAATTGGTAGGTTATCTTATAAGAAATGATTTTAATTTCAGCTGCTGATAATATATTCATAATTAAACAACTGTGCAGATTAAAAAAGAAATTTTCTTCGATCTAGTGCATGTACCTGTACAGTATATCATGTAAAAATTAAATTTCATTAATTCAAATTGTTTTAGGAATGTACACATATAATAATTGCATGTAAGCTTGAAAGCGGAAGATAAAACAATTTCAAGATGCAAAATCAATTAACAGAAAGGTTTTTTTTAAAAGTTCCAACCACAGGAAATAAAGATATTCAAGCACGCATTGTTTTTTGAAAGTGTGTTGGGCAGCTTTATCCAAATCATTTTGACAAGCAATTAAAAAAGAGTGAATTCTCAAAATCATGAAAAAACCGTAATTATAACTTAAACAAATTCAATTAGAATTCAATTATTTTCAGTTTAATTTATTACATGCTTTGCTCCGACAAAAGTGGAGGGGCGGCAAAGCCATGATATATTATACTTTGGATCGAATGTATTAGAAGAGAATTAATACACACACTTGACTAGTAATTTTTAGACGGGGTCACTTGACCCCGTCTATTGGTTTACTGTCAGCCGAATTCTCAAACCGGAAGGCACGCGTAGAACACATGAATTGAGTCTACGCGTAAGAAAATAGTGCAGAAAGTTTTCATGCATTTCAGTAAATATGTATCATAAAAACACGCATTAAATCTTTTTAAGTCCTCTGTGTATAAACAAAGATCTATTTAGAAAATAAACAAATAGTTTTATTGATTAAAATATTCTTGCTCGGGTTCAAATGTGGAATGAGTTACGTAACTGAATGCGCAGCGCCGTTGATTCAGTTGGTGTACGAGCTCATTAATCAATAGAAGAGGTTGATGGTGGAATCGAAATTAAAGTTCCCAAACGCAATGTGCCGTTTTTGATAAATTGTGAATTTTATTTTGACAATCTTTCACCTAAATACTACCAAACTTCTATTCATGCGCAAGCCGAAGTTAAAATCGGGACGGGTTATACACAGATGTTTTACAAATTAAAAAGGTGTTTCATTGGCTTCCAGTCTACTTGCGGTATGACTGCTGTTCGTCTCTAAAGGAATTTTGTACAAAATAAAATAAAAACAAGTCTGAATTTGCCTTCTCCTTCGTTGGCTCTTTGGTTGATTAAACTGAATTTAGATTTTAAACAATGCATTGTAAGCATAATCTATAATAGATTATACATTTTGGAAGACTTATACATCATGTAATATATACAATATTATCGATCGAAGAACCAAGTTAAATGTTAATGTTCATGTTTTCCGGCTTAGTTTGAATCAGGCTTGGGGTGAATTACATTGTAAAATAATGCATTACATTACCTTTACTTCATGAATTAAATTACGTAATTTTCTTGAAGTAATGCATTACATTACCATTACATGAGTAAAGAAATGCATTACCATTACTTTGTGTAAAGTCAATAAGTTTTAAAAAAGTAATTTAAAAACTAAATAAAGAGTTTTTGTAAATATTTCATAAATAAAACATGCTTAAAATATTTACAGGTTCATGTTCACTATCAGGTTCAAATTTAATGACTTCTACAAGATTGCTGTTGCACTTGTAGTTCTCAAAGTAAGGTTGGTCCCGTAACATTTACACGCTAATGGTGGGGTTGACAATCTCTGTTATTTGTGTCTCTGATTTTCGGAGTATGATTTTTAATGAAAGGAACGGTTGTTCAGGTGATGCACGAGTTTACACAAAAAGTAGTAAGTGGCGAACGGATTTATTTTTATCTATTAATTTTGCATGAATCACTGCAAGAAAACGTGTCAGATAAGTCGGTCTAAAAAATCAAAATGGCGACCGTGACAAACCTTTTTATTGTCAAAGTTCTTGGAATCTTATTGTAAAAAAAATATTTCTAACGTCAGGTGCCTGTGTTTGTTATCGGTATACAAATTTTCGCTTTGTTTGTTAATTCAGCAGTTTTAGAGTTTTCGAGGTTTTCATAAAACTTTTATTACGGATACCATCCGACTTGTGGATTTTCCCTTGGATCACAAAAGTGAATAAATCTAATGATTAAAATCATCTACTTTGATATAGTTGTTTGATTTTCCCGGTTATTAGTAATTTTTAAAACTTTTTCTTGGGGTTTTATTTTAGATTATATACCGTTGTGTCAATTTTCTACAATTATGAAGGCCGGGGTTAAGTAAAATTTAGACAACGTATCAGACAATTGCAAAAAAGCCGAATTAACATAGTCTGTAACAACTAATTCAAACTTATAAACTTTGGAAGCATAATCGAGGAAATCCAGGACAATTAAAATTCAAACTTTCAATACCCCGTCTTTCAGTACTCTCAGTACTTTAATTTAATTAGTAATGACATGCGAGTTATGTACCCTTTTCAAATGAATGGAATCGCCCAATCGATCGAAATTGTGTCAGACCCCGCTTTTGAGATTTAGTTCCTCCAGTAAACATTCCAGCTATATAAATATGTATTTGTTCTAATCTAAACTGATGATTCTTTGGCAATGATGATAATTCAACACCAATTACTATACTTACATTGTACCGTAATAGACAATTTGTAACAACTGGTTGCGACCCCCCCCCCCCACCCCCCCGTTCAAATATGGCTTATTTATTTTTAAAGGGGCATGGTCACGATTTTGGTCAAGAATTATTTCTCAGATTTTAATGTTTACAATGTTTCATCAAGGCATTTTAAATAGACATCCAATATTTGAGTATCATTCGTTGAGTTTTAAGCGAGTTACAGAGCTTACAATTGTTTGCTTTGTAAACAAAACTTTTTGAATGTTAAACTTAAAATTCCAGTTTTAGACCTAAAATGAATGTGTTAAACGTTAGAAACTGTTTATTTATGCTTAAAAGGAATAAAAAGATAGATAAATCTGCTTAAAAAAGAATTTTTCCTGGTATATTGAACCTATGTAAACAAAAACAGGGCACGAGCCTTATTTACATGACAAAGAGTTGTGAGCCTTGTATCTTGCTCATAACTCTACAACTGACTCTCAAACTTCACTTAGAAATACATTCCTAAAGCATTGTAAATAATAAAATATTGAAATTCAATTTAACCAAAATCGTGACCATGCCCCTTTAAATCAGGATTACACACGTGCATGGTGCACATCCCTGTTACCTGGAAACTTTTGCTCACTGTGTTGTTACATCCCATATAACATTTTCATCAGTTGTTTATGTAATTGCCGACACATTCAACATGCATCGGTTAATATTTTTGTGAAAAATCTTGATATTCCTTGCTCCCATTGTCTGCACTGTTTCGGAAAAAGCAACTTTTAAACCTTAGATATGCCTGACGTCATGACGGCAGGCAACAATTATCTAGAAGATAATTATACGGTGGTATTTTTTAGGCTAGAGCATATCGTTTACGCGGAGAAAAGGCACTGACGCTTGTTAATCCCTTCTCATATCCTAGAAAGCAGCACATCGTTGGCTCAATCTCATAATATGGTTGTATTGTCGCCGTTGTGTTACCTTTATTGGGCCAACAATGGTCCAACACCAAATATTGATAGTTGGTGATGTACAGATTATAGTATTATGGGGCCAATGTTGGACTAAATGTTGGCATATTATCATTAAACTCTTGTAGTTACAAAGAATGTTTGCTGCGGGCCTGAGTTGGCCCAATGTCATGAATCTGGCACAGAATCATGGGTAAACAACATTTTGGCTACTTTTCGTAATATCGTACAAGCGCCATTTTGCATTTGTTGTTGGAGTAATGAGACTGATACCTTGAATTTCTGCATCCAATTGGTACGTATTTATAACAAAGCTTAATTAACATCATATATAATAAGGTTAAATGATGTTATGTTCAAATCTGTATAAAACAGATACTGGGGAGTGCAGAAGCCAAGTACGTAGAGTAAACACTGTCGAGCACATTGTGAAACCATACTAGACATAAATAACATAAATGTTATTTACTAGGTCGCTGGTCAAACATATTGAAAATATTGAACAAAAATACATTAAATTCAATACTCAAACATGCTTTCATTCAAAATGTGTTCTTTGTTGTCGACAAACTATACACAGGAAAGTAGAACGCGAGGCGGGGAGGGGGGTCTGTTTTCTACAGTAAGTTTTCCTTTCGATGCTTGTCCCCCAACACTTTTTAGCTCACCTTCGCTGAAAGCTCAAGTGCGCTATTCTGGTAACATTTTGTCCGTAGTCCGTCTTTCCCCCGTCTGTCCCTCTGTAAACTTTTTACATTTTAAATTTCTTTATTAAAACCGCTTGACCAATTTTAACCAACTTTGGCACAAAGCATCCTTATTGGAAGGCAAATATGAATTGCAGAAATGAAAGACCGATCTCTATTCAATTGATCCCCAACACCCCTGCGAATGTTATTGTCATTTGGATTTAAACTGCGTGGTTTTATTTGACCCTTTCAGTCTCGCAGTAAAAATTGTTCCTCGTGTTTATAGTCTATTTCCTAGAATCTTGGTACTTGTAGTAAAATATAAAATCTAGACGTTTATTGGTTTTAAACATTATCTTCATTTATTGGTGGACAAAGATGAGTTCTAGAAATAAATGTGACAATAGAATATATAGGTTTTTCCTACTTTTGCAACAATTAACATGCTTCGTAGCGATTCTCCTAATGATTAAATTTCAATCTGCGCCTGACGTAGTAATTGCAACAATAGTGAAACAGACTCTACTATTTTATCCAGAATGTTCCTTGAAAATGGCTCGATATACTAAGTTTTTATACACAACATCTATTCTTTTTTTAAAAGCACAGTATTGCACAGCAGAAGTATCAAACATGGCTATGAGTTTGTTAAGCAGCCCAATGTTTATAATTTTAACCACGTATGGAGTGGTTGACACGAACGATAACTCTGTTCAGAATATCATCGATTAGTTTAAAAAGCAGCTTGATGATGAAATAAGGCATAATTATATATAAATAGATTCCCATGCTTTAATATAAATCAAAGTAAGATATGATATGAAATCGTCCAGTACTTACGTATTTTGAGAATATTATCCGAACATATATACCTCCTCTCAAAACTGAACTGAACAAATCTCGGGGATGTTTCGTGAACCACCATTCGAGCACCTCTTGATTTATTACACACTTAGCAATGATAAAGAAAACATTCCGAACACATTCGCAGGGGTGCTTTTTCTGTTTACTTTACTCCAAAAATAACATGCATCGAAAATCATAACAAACAAAAACGGGTCGGTCAGACATCTTAAACTGTGATCTTATTCTCATCAAAAAATTCAATCGGAAACCAAAACACTAGAAATCCAAAGATGAATTTGGGAATATTTTTTGTAAGCCATGTTTTGACGTGAACCTTCGAGAAAAAATAACAAGAGAATATTCACCCCCCCCCCCAAACTTTGGCAATTTTTAGTATTTCACAATGATATAGGGGTTAAAGTGGTCCATTATCATCCTTATGTTTGAAGTGTGCATCAAACGAATACCAGGGCAGTGTAGAGGACCTATGGGGCTACTATTTCCCTGTCTCAAATTTGGGCTGTAGGGGGTACCAACAAGTGGCTTCCAGGGCTTCGAGCTCATTTCAGGGCTCTATATCTGACTTGAGTTTGATCAGAAGAACTTGGAAACAGTAGAATTAGGCAGAGGACCTCTGAAGGTATGCATAATAAGCGTTAAAGGGCATCTATGACCCCTACAGGGTCCAGTCTTGTTATTTATCTAGTTTCTTTATTTCTATATTCTCCATAAGTAAAAACAAAAATGTCTATGTAAAACTTTAAAAAGTATACACTATCACTATTATAAATATTTATACCTTGATCTCTGAGAGGGGAAACTAACTTACGCTATTTTTGCCTGCTGTTAGTTTCAACAATATGTATTCATATAGATTCAGATTCAGTAACATGATGATAAATACAAATATTTACATTTGCAAATATGTTTCCTTATATGAACCTAAAGAATAGCGAAAACGTTCAATTCTGTTCAATTTTTTTTTCATGACCTCACAATGATTATAGCAAGCGCTTATCGCTTGTCGCTTGGATTATGGTAAACTTAAAATCCCGGTAATTTGAACAGTTCTGGACGATTTGTCTTTTTCAAACTTACATATAAGAAATAAACAGCAATTTCAAAAATTCACCGGGATATGAAATTGGTTTGTACGTGATCAAATCTACTGAGAAGCCCTTTGGGCTTCACAGGATTTGATCCCGTGACCAACCAACTTCATATCCCGGTGAACTTTTGAAATTGCTGTTTATTTCTTAAATGTAAGATCGCGAAACAAGCCATAGGGCCTAAAGCCATTTTAACAAGACCGTGTTTCAAGCAAAATGTACACCGATTGCGTAGTCTTTGCGTAAAAGCCAGACAAATCCTGTTAAGAGCTATGGCTGAGTGGCCTACAATGAAATAGATAAGCCTACGTCACATTGCCGTTTGACACAACTACCTACAGCGAACTACGTAGAAGCGTTTTAATAGGCGTTAACTCAAATAAAGTTTAAGGCTTCTACGTAGTTCGCTAACTAAAGTCCAAGCTCTTGTTAAAATCGTTCTATATCAATCCCTCTCTTGCATACACTGCAGAAATGAGAGGTGTAAAGATGAGATGTTAATACAAGGAACAAAATAGAAAAAATATAACAAAAATCAAAGTTGGTAACACTTTTGTATGAGATAATGAAAATAGTCAACATAATATAACATGAAGATAAGAATAATATATGTGTTGGTTGAACATCACAAAAGAAATGTTATATACACAATCATGAGTGTATGTTCATACACATTCATATTTGCACAGGAGGAATGGTGGCTCTTTTTCTTACATCAGTACTTTGTACATTTTTAGTATACACCGATTTTGTTTTCATCAGAAATTTTCCTTTAGTACATGTACATGTACATGTGTACGTAGCACTTCATAAAAATACCATCGGATTTTTTATGATTCTACATTAATCAATGTCATTAGTATAAACAGGCAATTAATAGGGGAAAATTAATAATTATTAATACAGTATTGTTACATTACAATAACCTTCAAAGTTTTATGTAAAACGTCATCTTTGTATAAATTTATGCCGATGATGAAGAGCAATGGTTGGATGAGATCGATCAATCATTAGAAAATGATGATGATATAGGCCCAGACACTAATCCAAAGTTGGAAAATATAGCTATAACAAGGCATTTGCAAAATTAAGAGAAATAATAAAGAAGAAGAAAAGTACTTACAAACGGCCTAAGAAATGTGAGAAGGTCGTGGTGCCCAGAATCAACAAAGATATTTGGAGGCGCATGAAAGTTGTTTTCATGAAAAAGAGAGATATGAAGATGACACAAATTCAAACATGCATTACTAAGAGTGCTTTTGCTGTTATGCAGGTAGCACAATATATATTAAAACAAGGCAAAGCAGTGTAAGGCAAAGAAGATGCAGTACGAACATGTACTGACATCATTTGTTTACTGGGTGATGCATGTACTTCACTGTCTTACAGAAGAAGAGAGATGTCAGATGTTATGTCGTCTTGTCAAAAAATTATGTCGACAAGTCAAATAATTGTATCGACTTAAAAGATGATTATGTCGACTTGTCAGATCCTTATGTCGACTTCTCAGAAAATATTATTTCAAATGGATGGCACAAATTGGGCGTGGAAAGGTTAAAGTGTTGAATTCTTAAACACGTGTATAAGTGACAAGTCGACTTAAAGAACTGACAAGTAAACATAATTATCTGACAAGTCGACATCAAGATCTGACAAGTCGACATACGTCCCAGTTACTTCACTGTTGTTTGGTGACGACTTATCGAAAACATGGAAAGAGAGAAGAGAGGCCAACAGACTAGGCAGAGATCCTTACCAATCAAAAACTGGAAAAGAACGGGATACAGGTCCCACTATGCCCAAAAAAAACGAGAAACAGGACAAGCAAAGCTTCAAAACGAAACAGAGAAAGATGTAAAAGAAACTGTACAGACTGTAAATAAGGTAAACAGGTTTACTAGTTCACATGTAAAAGAAATTAGATCAAGTCAAATGGACTGTAATGATAAGTATCAAAAGTTTGTTTCTAAAGCCTGCGCACAAGCTTAAGCAAATACAGATACAGAGAATTTTAAAGGAGGAAGAGTTAAACAATTCTTAAATGAATGGAAGACTTTAACATCAGATAATGGAATTCTGAGTATCATACAAGTTTTGCAAATGGAGTTCATCTCAAATCCACATCAAAGTAGAATTATTAGACAGAGACAATTTTGCGATTCAGAATCATTGGCAATTGATAAAAGTGTTATTGTTGAAAGTCAACACGAAGACAATCAATTTTTATTTTTCTTGAAACCAAAAAAGAATGGGACAGATAGGCTGAAATGTAATTTGCAAGAATTAAACGAAAATATTGCTTATCACCATTTTAAAATGGAATCATTACAAACAGCAGTTCAAATGATGACAAAGGGTTGTTACATTGCTTCCATAGATTTAAAAGATGCATATTATTGTATACCAATTGAAGAAGATTATCAGAAAAATCCTAAGTTTCAATGGCGTTCTAAGCTTTACAAATATACAACATGTCCCATGGGGCTTTGCATGAGTCCCAGAATATTTACTAAAACGCTAAAACCAATATTTTCCACACTGAGACATCACGGTCACCAATCTGTGGTGTATATTGACGATACTTATTTGCAAAGTGAAACTGAGGAATCCTGCTGCAATAATGTAGAAGCAACGGCTACACTTTTAGCAAAAGTTGGTTTTGTCATAAATCCCGAAAAATCTGTTTGGCAGCCCACCCAATGTATTGAATTTCTTGGGTTTGTGTTAAATTCAGTAACTATGACTCAAACAGTCATAGTTACTGAATTTAACAAAATCTAAAAAAAGAGAGAATATCTGAATTATGCAAGTCAATGTTAAAGAAAAAAATAATTACAATTAGATAGTGCTGTCAGTTTATTGGAATACTTATTTCTACTCTGCCAGTAGTTCCTCATGGGAAACTTTTCTACAGACAATTAGAGAATGAGAAAATAATAGCACTGAAACAAGCTTGTGGTCAGTTTGAAAGTAAAATGCAATTTTCGCACACAGCTAAATCTGATATTAATTGGTGGCTTGAGAATATACCTGAAGTCGTCAATCCTATTTGTAGGGGAGAACCAGATGTGGTAATTGAAACTGATGCTAGCATGAAAGGCTGGGGAGGGGTTTGTCGACATCATAACCTGACAGCAGGGGGTCCTTGGATTGTGGACGAAGCTAATTATCATATTAATGTGTTAGAATTGCAGGCAGCTTTGTACACCTTAAAATCCTCTTCTCAGATGTTATATACATACGTATATTTTATTGATAAAGACAACTTTCTTATATATTTCATTCATATTGAATTAATTTCCTTTTGTAGACCGAGTGGTATTTTATGTTTGAAATTTAATTCGTTTGATCATTTTAGAAATACATTGCCGCATCTGTTTGTGATCTTTCATGTTGACATCTCCCTCCTCTCCCTTATCCATTTCTCACAGTGATCCCCTGTTTATTGCCATTTGTTTATTTTCGTTTATCTGATTGATGGTCAGATCTTAGACTTGCGTGTCTTTGAATTTATTATAGTAATTCCCTCCTGTATCCTGTTTTGAGAATTTATGTCTTTGAGCGTTCCCCAAATTTTGGTTCCATCTTGGAGTTATTTCATTGGTCCTTTATAGAGAAAGGGGAGGAGTTGTCAAAGATGAGACATGCGGGATTGATAATTATTTTACACTCTCACTTTGGATTTCTTTTTAAAATGATGTTTCTTTAATTGTGATTTTGAACTTTAATAAATTCTAAATTTTAAAACTGGATATTCTTATTTACGTTACATTACGTAACCAATATTACGTAATCACAACATGGTGGATAATCTAAATTTGTATTGTGCTTCTTTTGGACTATTTTTGCGTTAATTTATTGAGTTACAAAACAAAACAATGTTTACGCCTGTACGAGGACAAAACAGTGATTTTAGTACACCTCCAACTGTTATCAATATGGAAGCAGGGCTAGATGACACTCCTGTCTTCAATCCTCGAAGTTCACTAAATTATTCACTAGGAAACAATGTTTCATCAATTTCGGACAAAGTTTCTTTGAAAAAATTCAGTGGATTTAGTTCCGAAAATGGCAAAAACTTTCTTATGGAATTCGAATCATTTTGTATATACCAAAATCTTACAACTGATGATAGACGTGTTGCCGCTTTCCATCTCCATCCATCTGGACCGGCATTGATTTGGTTTAATTCGTTAGAGATCCCTGTAAAACGCACATGGTTTACCTTAAAAAATGCGTTTACAGAGCAGTATGCAAAACAGGGAATGTTTGACCCTGATATGGTTGCAGAGAGTGCAGTTTTCGAAGCGCTGAGGTTGGCATCTTCACAACCCTTGGAAGATTTTCACAGAAAGATAATGGAAAAGGGTTCCCGCCTGCAAAAACCCAAGAGAGATTTAATCACAAAATTCGACAACGAACTACCTGATCAGTTGGCATTTTTCGTACGGACAGCGTCCGTTAAATCTTTCAAGGATGCTTTGCAACAAGCAAAGTTAGGCGAGGCCTATGGATATAGATCCCTTTCTGCCACAGCACCAATGGTCGCAGCCGTACAGCCAGCAGAGTCGAACACCAACCAGGGCCATAATCAACACCTCTTTAGCATGCTGCGCGACATCAGTCACCGTCTAGAAAAATTAGAGGCACCAACTTCTAGACCGCGGACTGGACGTGACCGGGATTTGCCTACCTGCCACGCGTGTGGGGGAGCAGGCCACTTGAAACGAAGCTGTAATTGGACCGGGCACGGTTCCCCAAAGTCTCAAGCAAAGTGCCAGATCTGTTTTCAGACCGGACATACCGCCGCGGAATGTCGTCTGTTCGCTACAAAGAAAACAGTCCGTAATTCCGAACCAAAAAACGCACAGCGCCCGGGATAAATGCGGCATCTGTTTGGGCTCCAAGAATGACGTGTCAAATGGTGCCGATAAGTGTGACATTTCTCAGCAAGGAAAACTTGTGTATTTACCTGTACGTTTTGGTCCTAATTCAGTTTCTGCACTTTTGGATTCGGGTAGTACAATCAATATCATTTCATCCAAATTTTACCAAAGTTTAAGCTCAAAATCAAAAAGTGCTCTCTCACCCTCTGAAAATCCTCAAGTCAAATTAGCAAATGGCCAGTACGTTAATATTTTAGGTACTCCCAGAATTCATATGCAGTTACCCGATAGGGAATCCAATTCAGTGATTCCAGTGTTTGTGCTTCAGGAATTATCTCATCCAATTATTCTGGAACTCAGTTTCTAATGTCATTAGGGATTGTGTTAGATTTTCAATCAATGTCTGTATATATGGATTCTTACTCGCATATTAAGGTAAGGAATGCAAATTTTGTAACATTACCTCCGCATTCAAGCATGATTGTCGAAGCAAAAATACCAAAACATGTTAGTATTGGTTTAAGTGGTGTATGTTTACCCAGTGAAGCTATGATGAATAGAGGTTTGATGGTAGCTAAGTTAGTTGCTTTAGTCGATATAGGGCATACTATGCCAGTCAAAGTTTTGAATGTTTCTGACAAGAATGTAAATATACGTAGAAACAATGTTATTGCTTATTTTGAGCCTTTGAATGATCATGTTATCTCCAACCTGTCTGAAAATGATGCCTTAAACATGTGTGCAAATATATGTTTAAAAAATACTGGTGGCGAGTCATCTGAAAGTTTAGAGAAATTTATGACAAATTTTACCGTTAATGCTGAATTGCATGCTGACGAGAAGATAACGTTGCAAAATACACTTTGGACAAACAGAGACTGTTTTGTTACCGCTGAAAATCCTGATATTGGTGTCACGAATATTGTGCAACACACAATTCATCTCAAACCAGACGCTATCTCTAAACATCACAAGCCGTACAGACTTCCACCCGAAAAACGGGAAGTGTTACGTCACCAGTTGGATGAATTATTACGTCAAGGCATAATCGTACCTGTGAATGAAAACGAAGATTTGCCGATTACAAGTCCCATTGTTTTCATTTCAAAGCGAAATAAACCTGTGGAAAAACCGGAATCTATTACAAAAGAATACAGTATGACATCATACCGATTTTGCTGCGATTTTCGATACCTAAACTCGCAAAGTCAAGATTTCCGGTACAATATACCGAATTTACAAGAACTCACAGAATCCTTTTCTGAGAAAACACCGAACTACATTAGTAGTATTGATCTTAGTTCCGGTTTCTTTCAAATGGTTATTTCACCGGAATCAACAAAGTATACTGCATTTAACACCTGTTTTGGAACTTATAAATTCAAACGCTTACCGATGGGATTGAAAACGAGCCTGAATTCATTTCAAATGTTGATGGATAAAGTTTTCAGTGGAATGACTTTCCGATCTGTACTGTGCTATATTGATGATGCAATCGTTGCCTCATCAACATTTGAAGAACATATCAAAGACCTCAACGAAGTTTTTCAACGTTTGAAAAACGCCGGACTTAAAATCAATCCTAAAAAGTGCGTGTTCGCCCAATCTTCGTGTAAGTTTCTTGGTCATGTTGTATCCAAACATGGAATTAGTCCCCCATCCGACAAAATACAAGCTATTGAAACGTTACCTGAACCGAAGAACACTAATGAATTGCGCCGTACTCTTGGACTTTTTAACTGGTTTCGGAAATTTATACCAAACTAGTCTGCAGTTGCTAACCCGCTGAATAAACTTCTTAAGTCCAATACAAAATATAATTGGACTGATGAGCAACAATCAGCGTTTGTGGAATTAAAACGTTTATTGTTACAAAGTCCTGTGCTGGCCTTTCCGCGTTTTGACTTGGAATTTAGACTACCAGTAGATACGTCTAGCAAAGGAATAGGCTACATGTTATACCAAAAACATCCTGATGGTACTTCCCGTGTCGTACGATTTGGATCCAAAGGACTAACAAAATGGCAAAGTTCATATGGACCGACAAAATTAGAACTTTTAGGCATGGTTACCGCTATTCTTGATTGTTCAACATATTTAAGCGGGAAGCACTTTATAGTAGAATGTGATCACCAAGCTTTGAAACCCTTGTTTCAAAAGCAGTTACGCGGTGCGATATATGAACGGTGGCTAGCTTTGTTACAACGTTATGACTTTTCCATCGAGTACAAACCCGCAGCCCAGATGGTGGTACCTGATGCATTGTCCAGAAATTCTAATTTTCCGTCAGTGATGGAAGCAAGTCCGGACGAGGACGACCCGTTTTTCCCGTATGTATCGGAACCACAAACGTCAATTACTTTACCAAACGGACAGTGCCTCAAGTCTTTATTAAGCCAAGATCTTGTTTGTAGCAATTTTGTAAATGTTGAAAATGTGTATGATGCAGACACTGAGGACAATTTAGAAATTCCCTGTTATAATCCCAACACAGCAGGTGTAAATTCTCCTATTAAGTCACACATGTGTGAAACGTCTATACAAATTAAGAACTTAGCGCCTAATATCGATAATGATTTAATTGCGACCGACGGCGGGGAATGCAGCAGTGCTGGTCACAACCATCTGGATGTAACTGATGAGCACTCTTCTCAAGAGGTCAGTTCCGATCAGCCCGTTCGTGGTGAATTAGAATTGGATACATCAACATGCTCGCGTCCGCAGATAATTAATGAAATTGGTGTGACTGAGGATTTTATTATCCAATTACAAAGAAATGATCCAACCCTAATGCAGCTTATCTCTTATTTGAAAGACGGTGAACTACCGCAATCTCAAAAAGCAGCCCGTGAAATTCTACTGAAACATACAGACTTTGCAATCTTTGACGGCATTCTGTATCATTCAAAAATCGTGAAATCTAAGAGATCAAAAACTTTAAATCCATACCAGATGGTATTACCCCATGATCTAGTATTAAAGGTCCTAGAGATATACCACGATTCTCCAATGGGCGGACACGGAGGAATTCAGGACACATTGGACAAAATAAAAGAACATTTCTACTGTCCAAAATTGGCCACACTTGTGTATGAATATGTCAAATCATGCGACTTTTGTCAAAAACGAAAAATGACACAAGATGCTACAAAATCAAACATAACAGCATTTCGAATGCCATCAGAACCCTTTGAAGTCTGGGAGATTGATTTATATGGGCGCTTACCCCCGACACCGGATGGCGATTCTTACATTTTCACAGCTGTGGATTTGTTTTCAAAGTATTTGTTTGCAACACCAATTAGAAACAAAGATGCGTTAACGGTATCTAATGCACTGTTTAAATTGTTTACATATTTTGGTGTGTGTAATACACTTATTAGTGACCAAGGCAGTGAATTCATCGCAGAAATTACCAGGGAACTGTGTAAAACTCTCCATGTCACTCAGGAGTTTACGCCAAGCTTTGTTCATCATTGTCTTGGGGCATGCGAACGAACGCATTCAACATTAGCTGAAAAATTAACACCATACATTTCAAATGATAGAAAATCTTGGAATAAATTCCTGCCAGCTGTGGTGTTTGCAATGAACACGTCTGCGAACTCCAGTTCAGGATTGTCATCTTATGAAATCATTTATGGACGGCGACCAAAATTTCCCTTAACAAATCCCATTAGAAATTTTGAAACAATGCACAAAGGTATACAAACCTACATGAAAGAACACACAGAGAAACTTAATGTTATCAGAAAAATTGCAAAGGAAAATGTGGAATATAAAGCAGAAAAAATGGTAACATCGGCAAATAAAACATCCAAAGAACTTAATATCCAAGAAAGAAGTTATGTATACCTCCAAACCGAAACATCAGGAGAAGGACAAAAACTACAAAATCGATTCAGTGGTCCGTATGTTGTTGAACAATTGTCAAGTCCGCACATGGTGGTCCTGCGTGACTCGGCGACTAACAAACTCCTAAACCCTGTACACCGGGATAGACTCAAAACTGCGTTTATCCGGGAACCTACACCAACCAATTTTTTCACAGTTTCAAATTGCGCCAAACCAAAAACCTATAAATCGATAGAAACACAAGCAGAAAAACAACATCAACCATCGCTCACTGAAGTTCGTAAGTCAGACAGAGCAAGAAGAAAACCCATAAGATTTAGAGACGACGATCATGTGAATCCAAACGAACTTCCAAACTTTTCTATTTCGAGTGAATCAGACGGTTATCATAAAATAAAACGTGTTTTAGGAAAACGCGATTCAAATTATTTAATTCAAATCGTTGGTGAACCGGCAGACAATGCAGTTTGGGTTCCGTGGTCTGCACTTAACAACAAAGCCAGACGCGCAATTGAAATAAGACCGCCACCTAATCTGTAATTTTCTTATGCATTCTGTTGATATATTTATTGACAGTGTGCTATATTTAGTTGTGTGTATTTTCATTTTACTGCAGAGTATGTTTGACCTGTAGTAATTTATGAAGATAACTGTTTACAAATTTTGTCATTGAATGTAATCACGGATGTTTTATTCCAAAAGGATTACATGTACAACTTTTGAAATGTAAATGAATTGTTTAGAATAGAAATGTATCTTGTCTGTATTGTGTTAACTTAGATGGATGCATCGACATGGTTTAACAATTATGATACAAGTCGAGATATATTGAGAGTTCATTTTGTTTATGTCATATAAAAATATATGCAACTTTTTGTTGTGGTTTACATAGATATTGCTCTCTCTAACCAAGGATGTGTTATTTCGACAGGGTTATAATTTATGCAATTCTATAGTATTTGAGATATCTTGAATAATTGACATAGTTATTGCTGTTTCTAACCAAGGATGTGCTATTCCGACAGGGTTATATTTTATGCATTTCTATGGTGACTGAAATATTTTCAAGACAAGATTGATAAAATTTAGTTGTTAAACTTTTCAGTAGTTTTTGTGTGTAAAGAATAAAAAAGTAAAGAAAAAAAAGTTTAAAAGTTAGGATAATGACCATGACATTGCAGTGTAAGGAGAATGTGTGAGTACATGTACTGCGCAAATCATGTACAGTGTGAAAGTGATAAAAATAATTTTCAGGTGACATGATCATTATCTTTTCAGTTGTGTTTAATGTTTACTTGCATGACTTGAGTTTTGTGTTTTTAAATGGTGAGTAATGTTTATTTTTTTTATGTTTGTGCAGTATGATTTTATTGTCTTTATCAATTTTTTTATATCTAAAATTGAATGTCAATTTTTTTTTCGGGGCGGATGTTATATACATACGTATATTTTATTGATAAAGACAACTTTCTTATATATTTCATTCATATTGAATTAATTTCCCTTTGTAGACCGAGTGGTATTTTATGTTTGAAATTTAATTTGTTTGATCATTTTAGAAATACATTGCCGCATCTGTTTGTGATCTCTCATGTTGACATCTCCCTCCTCTCCCTTATCCATTTCTCACAGTGATCCCCTGTTTATTGCCATTTGTTTATTTTCGTTTATCTGATTGATGGTCAGATCTTAGACTTGCGTGTCTTTGAATTTATTATAGTAATTCCCTCCTGTATCCTGTTTTGAGAATTTATGTCTTTGAGCGTTCCCCAAATTTTGGTTCCATCTTGGAGTTATTTCATTGGTCCTTTATAGAGAAAGGGGAGGAGTTGTCAAAGATGAGACATGCGGGATTGATAATTATTTTACACTCTCACTTTGGATTTCTTTTTAAAATGATGTTTCTTTAATTGTGATTTTGAACTTTAATAAATTCTAAATTTTAAAACTGGATATTCTTATTTACGTTACATTACGTAACCAATATTACGTAATCACAACACAGATAAGAAAAATATACACATCCGATTATTAATGGATTCAGTAACAGCTGTGTATTATGTCCGAGAACAAGGGGGATGTAAATCACTAAAGTGTAATGAAATAGCAAGAGAAATCTGGAACTGGGCTTTACATAGAAACATTTGGTGAAGCTTAGCACATATGCCGGGAACAAATAATTGTCAAGCTGATTTTGAAAGTAGAAATTTTAGGGAAGAATATGAATGGAAATTGGATAAAAAAAACATATTTAAGAGCAACAAATAAGCTACAGTTTAAACCTGAAATAGATTTATTTTCTAGTACAATGAATCATCAAATTTCTAAATACGTATCATGGCGCCCAGAACCAGAGGCTTATGCTGTGGATGCGTTTTCTATAAGTTGGAAAAATCAAAACATTTATTGTTTTCCTCCTTTCAATATCATTCCAGCAGTTCTTCAAAAAAAATGCATACAGACAAATTGGACAACGCAGCCGTTTTATGCGACACTAATGAAGATGTTAATAGACTATCCGATTTTCTCAAAGAAAAGACCTTCACTTCTAACACTACCAGGAAAAACAGCTGTACACAAAATATGGGACAGACTGGACTTGTTCATGTTGTTAGTGTGCCTCTTATCCGGCGATCGGTCGAAGATCATCAACTTCCGCAAAACGTTACAAACATCATTATGTCGTCATGGAGAAAAGGAACCACAAAACAATACAGATGTTACCTCAACAAATGGGAGATTTTCTGTAGAAGACGGAATATCAATTCAATTTACACTTCTGTAAATAATGTGTTAATTTTTCTAACGGAATTATACGAGACGGGCGTCGGATATTCTGCTATAAATACAGCGAAGAGTGCATTGTCGAATGTTGTTACACTTGCAGGAATTGACAATGTGCAGTTAGGAAATCATGCACTTGTAAAGCTCAGAGGCGGATCCAGCAATTTGGAAAAGGGAGGGGGTCCAACTGATAAAAATAAATACGTGCAAAATTCATTATTTGTCAATAAACAAGCGGGTCATGTAATTTTCTTTGTATTTTTCGTACGAAACGAAGTAAAACTTATCTATTATAATACTTAATTTAATAAACTGAACAATGCATTTGAAAGCGGCTTTTAAAAGTAAAACGAATGCGTGTACTCGTATTTGAACGTCGTCTTAGTCGATGGCTTGTCGGCCATAACTGTATGAACTATAATCGATTTTTTAAAGGAATAGAGTAGAAAATACATTGTATATGTTATTGTTAATCTGTGTTTTTTGGAAATACTGATTAAGTGTTTGTTTTGTATTTCTTTTTATTTTCCACATGTTTACTCATAGAAGTAAACACCAGATGCTGAAGGGAAGTACTTTATTTCGATAAAAATTCGATAGGGTTTTTTTTTTTTTATATAAGAACGGAATTGCGCTACGTTGTACGAAATTCTTTAAATAAGCAATTTTATAAGCATTTATTTGAGATAACTACAGTACTAGTATTCATATTAAAAATGGGGAAAATCGCCTTTAAATAGGCATTAAAAGTTTTCAAAAAAATTCACATGTCCCAGAGAAAGGAGGGTTCCGACCCCCGGAACCCCCCCCCCCCCTCTGGATCCGCCAATGAAGCCTTTCAGGAAAGAAATATTCAATTGTCGACCTTCTATGCCGAAATATACTCAGGTGTGGGATGTTTCTCTTGTGCTTCAGTACTTGAAATCAATTTCTCTGGAAAACATATCATTGAAACAGTTGACGTTGAAAACAGTGATGTTGCTGGCTGTTTTGTCTGGACAACGAGTACAAACGTTGGCGGTATTATCTACTACTAACATGAGTTTGACGAACGATAGTGTACAGTTCTATATAGATAAACATTCAGACTGTAATTTATCTTTGCTTGCAAAGTGTGTTGAAAGTTACGACAGTTATAACACTGTAATGCACACAGGGTACTCAAAGGTTAAAATGACGAATTTTATTCTGACGTCACAAACGTTGAACGCTGTTAACTGCAACGTAACAAGCGAAAATCAAAGTTCACGCTTGCGGCTGTTACTTTGGCTCTTCAATTGATATAAACTTACCCTTAGGATAAGATAGGAATTTTAAGGTATACGTATAAATCACATTTTCAGACGAGGCAATAAGTTAAAAAATGTAAATATGAGCATTAAATCATGATTTTTTTTAAGTATAGAGTCTTATATTTACATTCTACTGTGTTTTTCCATTAAATTTTGTGATATTCAAATGTCTCTAAATGCAACAAGTAGTCAAAGGTCAAATTGACGAGTTTTATTATGACGTCACAAACGTTGAACGCTGTAAACTGCAACGTCACAAGCGAAAATCAAAGTTAACGCTTGTGGCTGTTACTGTGGCTCTTCCATTAATATTAACTTACCCTTAGGATAAGATGGGAATTTTAAGGTATGAATCACATTTGTAGACAAGGCAATAAGTTAAAAAATGTAAATATAAGCATTAAATCATGATTTTTTAAAGTATACACTCTCATAACTGCAGCGGTGTGTGCATACAAATTTGCATACTCAATTTGTATGCACACACCGCTGCAGTTATAAGACTGTATACTTCAAAAAATCATGATTCAATGCTATAATAACTGCAGCGATACTTGCATACAAATTTTCATAACACGCTAACGCGCGTTACTCAATTTGTATGCACACACCGCTGCAGTTACATGTTTGAGACTCTACTGGTATACTTCAAAAAATCATGATTCAATGCTATAATAACTACCTTAACGTCAAGATCAAGTAAATGAAAGGTGTCTACAGGTTTATGAAATTCGAGATATAAATTCTTTTCATGATGCTTCATAACAATATCTTTGTTTTATAGAGTGTACCGGGGCTTAAATTTTTGATAAACACGATGAAGAATCATGTTTTAAACAACGATTTTCTATGAAATATGATCGATAAAAGTTACAAATCTCGGAGTTTTGTCCATGTTTTACTAATGAAATATATCTAGAACGCCTACAGTCTCTCCAAAAACGGCGTTAAACAAGCTCTTGACCTCCTCTTTAAAATGATTTCAAATTGAATCTATGTACCGGGACTACTTTTTCCGTGATTAAATATAGAATGTTTAAATTTCGCGGCTATGTTAAGGCTGCCCGATTAATTTCACAGCGATATGTAGAAAGTCACTTGTCTGTACTTCGTAAGATATGACGTCATAGTTAACTTTGACGTCACGATCTGCATTCCTTTCGTTCGTTCTTAGGGAAGGTATCGTAACGTAATAAGTGATATTCATTGTGCATAATAAAACCGCTTCATTCCTTTACATAGTCACTGTTGTAAATACTAGTGATACTAAATTCAATATCACCGATATGGAGTATAAAAAATCAACAGTTTTAAAGCTTCGTAATAGCTAAATAAATATTCATAAACTAATGGTTTTGAGACTCCCCCTGCTACGTGTAATCTAATGAATGGTGATATGTATGTGCATATAAAAAACGGCTTGCCACAAGTGAAAGATAAAAACAATCTTAGAATATTTTACGTGAAATCGGGAGAGAAAAGAAGTACCACTGTGAATCTTGCTGGGGGAAACCTACCGATTGACCCGATTTTGTGTAAATCGAGCCTAAAAGGTAAAAATGTGCCTTATTTCGATGGCGGTGCGAAATGATTTGACAATATTTCAAATAAACGAAATATTTATATGAACCCCCAGCAAGAACTGGAAAATACATCACTTATCGAAGGATTTTTCATAAAAATAATGTTGATTTAATGTCATTATTCACTTGTGCCGATGCGATTTTTATAGATTATTTACCGTGTTAGAATACACCCGTCACGTGCTTAAGAAAATATATGACGTCACAAAAATACATCAAATATAGTGTTGGATGCCACTGTTAACTTATGTAAAAAAAGTTTAAAGAAACTCACTCGATTTAAGCATTTTTCGATAATTAAAATAGTATGGTTTTTCGATATATATTTAGCTTCGGACAGCCTTAACATAGCCGCGTTTGTTTTATTTTCTAAATAATTCCCTTAAAGACGTAAAATACATGAAAAGATTCATCAAATCAATTATGACGTCATAATGATTCTAGCACCAAAAAGACGCTCTGGAATCATTTACTAGATCTTGACCTTAAAATGGAAGAGCCACAGTAACAGCCTCAAGCATAAACTTTGATTTTTGCTTGTGACGTTGCAGCAATCTAATTAAAATTAGACCTTTCATCTCGCTCTCTGTTATATATGGATACCGCTCGTGAAAGGAGCGGTATCCATATGTAACAGAGAGCGAGATGAAAGGTCTATTTTTAATTAGATTGACGTTGCAGTTAATGGCTTTTAACGTTTGTGACGTCATAATAAAACTCGTCATTTTAACCTTTGAGTAACCAGTGTGCATTACAATGTTATATTTACATTCCACATATATTTTGCATGTAAAGCTACTGCAGATATAGCACAATAATTTAATTTTGGTTGTAACGCGCTTTCTGATTGGCTAAAAAAATTATTTTATATCGTATAAAGAATGTTGCCTACGTCATAGTAAGACTAATGTCAAAAACGTATCAATACGCCTGACGTTACGTTTGAATTTTGTACAATATAACGTCATTTTCGCGGTTTATAAAGCGTAAACTGCCCCAAACCATTTTATATCGTATAAAACAAATAACTATTGAATTCATTCCTTAAATAACACAGACAGGGTACTAATAGTTTAAATCACGAGTTTTAATTGTGACGTCACAAACGTTTAACGTTGATAAATACAACGTCACAAGCGAAAATCAAAGATCACGATCGTGGCTGTTACTGTGGCTGTTCCATTAATTTGAACTTACCCATAGGATAATACAGTAATTTTGAGGTATAATTCCCATTTGCGTACAAGACAAGAAGGTAAAAAAATGTAAATATTTAAGAAATAAACAACGTTATTTAGTGAACATGGCGTTATGAATAGCAATTGCTCTGCTGGCATATTCCATGATGCGCGCTAACTTTCAATACACTTTGCAATCAAAAAATATGTGGAATGTAAATACATGTAATACTATATTATCATAACGCGCTAGCGCATGTTGTTCAATTTGTATGCACATACTGTTGCAGTTATGAGACAACATCTTTCAAAAAATAATGATTCAATGCTTAAATATAGTAGAGTTATATAGTGAGAATATACTACTGAATATAACAAAGTTCTTCATTGACCAAAGGAGCATTGTGGTTCATATGGGTACATAAACAGTACAAAGCAAAAAAGGCGGAATAAAGGTACATGTATAGCAAATGAGCTAACTATATTTATAAAGAATATAATAATTAACATTATTATACATGTCTTAATTGACAGAATATATTATTATGTAATTAATAATTATATCATGATGGCATTAACATATCGTATAATAAAAGGTGTGCAATTTGCAGGAACGTACATGTATGTACATGTTTTTGAAACAACATCCAATAAATCTTGACCAAAATAATATATATATATATATATATATATATATATATATATATATATATATATATATATATATATATATATATATATATATATATATATATATATATATATATAAATCAATAAGTTATGAAGATCCTAGTCCCGGGGGGGGTGGGGCGTATATCTATGACTTCAATTACAATATCACTGTTTATTTCCTTGCGTTCTCTCCAATTTTTTAGAACCCACCCCCCCCCCCCCCCCAAAAAAAAGGGGGGGGGGGGGCTTCGTGATAACTAAGTCAATTTCCTTTATTGCCTGACGTCATGACGTCAGGTATATCTAAGATTTAAAAATAACAGTTGAAATTGACACCCCGAGAAAACCATTATCATTTAATATTTATTCGTTTGATGAGATATCAGCGCTTCTGATTGGTCGCGCATTGATGAAGTTTTCCGGTCAATTTTTTCTTTGATACGTCGATCAATAGAAAAATTATTATCTTCATTTCTTAAGTCAACCGACGCGAAGCGTGTCAATTTCAACTGTTACCCTCCCAAACAGGCACTATTTATATACTGTTATCCTCCCAAACAGGCACTATTTATTTTGTTATACTGAATGTCTTAATTTTAAAGAAAATTTTACTGCTTTTATATAGGAATAACGTGAATTCTACAGCGAACCGTACGCGCATAATTTTCGCGCATGTAACATTTTTTAATGTTTCCCGTTGCTAAGTGCGTTGCTAACGCTGAGGGTAATAGAAAATATTATTAACTGCGTCTTAACCAACCAGATTTCAGTATTTAACATGAAAGTAATAACAGGCATGATTGGACATTGTTGTTATACAATAACAGGTATGAAAGGACTTTGTTGTTAAACAATTAAACAGGCATGATTGGACATTGTTGTTATACAATTAACAAGGCTTCGCGTCAGTTGACAATGGTTTTCTCGGGGTGTCAATTTCAACTGTTACCCTCCCAAACAGGCACTATTTATATAATGTTACACCGACAATCGCAACTTCTCGGGCCTTTTCAGCAGGCTCGGAAAAACTGCGGAAAGGCCCGATATGTTGCGCCGATTCAGAACACGGAACACGGGAGGTAACTGTTTATGCACTTTCGTGACCCAGATAAAAACGTATGAAAGACCCGAATACAAATTAACATGTGCGAAAATGAAAATAGCAATCTCATGTCGACCTATGTTTATTAATCGAGAGGCGTTTGCAAGGACTAAACATATTCCAGTGTAATACAAAAAAGTCGTTGGGTAAATGAAGATAGTTTTTGCCGAATGAGGATTCATTTCCAAGCACGATATTTAGCAATTGAGATTTAAAGTATATGCTTAAAAAACACCACCATTACAGCAGTGTATAATTCAGGACATTGTTTTGGTATGTTCCTTAGCGGGTTTTTTTTATATTGAAATACCGAAAATGATTCAAATAGGAAACTGATTCATAAATACTTAAGTTAGATATGTTGGAGTACAAGATTTATTCATATTGTCTGAAGGGTTTGCTATGTTTTTCTCATTGAGCACTGTATTATAGATCGATCAGTACGTCAGTGTTGTTATATCACTGTTATTGACTGACTGCAATGCCTGTTATTGTATAACAACAATGTCCATGCAATCATGCCTGTTAATTGTATAACAACAATGTCCAATCATGCCTGTTTATATAATTGTTTAACAACAAAGTCCTTTCATACCTGTTATTGTATAACAACAATGTCCAATCATGCCTGTTATTGTATAACAACAATGTCCAATCATGCCTGTTATTGTATAACAACAAAGTTCAATCATGCCTGTTATATTGTTTAACAACAAAGTCCAATCCTAGATCAGAGCTTCCTGCAAAGCCTTTTATTGTATAACAACAATGTCCAATCCTAGATCAGTGCTTCCTAGAGTAAATTTATGAACTACGGTGTTGCTGCAGATCTTCACAACCTAAAAGTATAAATTATCCCACATCTTGCTAGAATTATCCAGCCTATCTTATAGGAATGTGACGGTCAGACCGGTTTGAATACCGGCGCCAGATAGCTCAATTCTAGAGCACCTGATGAGATATTCAGTGGTCCCGCTGGGTTAAATCCTGGTCTGGTCTGTCATTATTTCTCTTACCCATTACAAGTACATGCTTATGTAGCTCAGTTCATAGCTTCATGTATATAGCTGCAGGTCTGTAGCTTGCAGTCTGAAAATATTTGGATTGACCTGGGAACTACAGTTCCTTAAGATGTTATGTGATACCTGTAGATATTAACATGGATAAAAGTACACAAAAATGAAAATACTGTTCACTGTTTTAGAATTTTCAAATTTCAAAATATTTGACCAAAAAATGAATAAGTTAAAAATTTTTGGAAAGGTAAAAATTAAAAAGGCCCAAGAGGGATTCGAACTCATGACTTACAGATTTGTAGTGAACACTGTAGCCCAATTTTGTGTTACGCTGTTAGCTAACAATATAGAGGTGTCCCATACCACCCTTATTATGTGTTATATCTATATACATTGTTGAAATATAAGGCGCACAAAAACATGTGCTATGATTTTTCTTACACATGTTACAAATGCTGTGGTAATAATCAGTACTATTATATTTCTCAGACAATTTAACCCTCATATCGTAGCTAAACTTGCCTCAGACATTCTTTTTAATAAAAACTTACTAATTGACGTTTGAAAATGAAGTATGTAAATGGAGATGGAGAGTCACCATTTTTTACAATTGTAAGCAAATTACACTGCTTCTTTTTAAGGGGGTGGTACCGGTGGTAATTATTAAAAATATCAGAAGCAAATAAATTGATGATATGAATTTAATGGTAAATTGTGTAAAGAATTTAATGGTACTGATTATTTCCACAGAATTTCAAACTTGGAGCCATAAACCTGCAGCTTTTCACAGCTATAGATCAAAATGCCTGGAATTAGCATTGAAAACTGCTTAATAGCTGTATTTTCATTAGCAACAGTTTTTTTTATGTGATCATAAAATGAATCAATTATTTAGAAAATGTACTATAGCAGTGTTTCATAGCTATAGATCAAAATGCCTGGAATTAGCATTGAAAACTGCTTAATAGCTGTATTTTCATTAGCAACAGTTTTTTTATGTGATCATAAAATGAATCAATTGTTTAGAAAAGGTACACAGCCTATAAAGGAATGGGGCACATCTATTTCATAAAGTGATTGATGTTATTTTTTTGTAATTAATGATAGAATTGATCCAAGCTATCATATTTCATTCATTATTTTCAAAATTACCTACATTAACTAATATGGTTTACAGCTGCTCATGCATCTTTTTCCAACAACACAGATATCTGACTATTGTTCCTTAAATTGCTCCTGAATCTTTAATAATCATGATCTTTTATTTCAGACTAATCTAAGATCAGAATGAAATATTGCAAAGACTTGAATTTCACTGAGATATGGGTTGAAAAGGGCTTGAATCCCTGCTTCATTGACACAGTCACAGCGGGAGTGATCTTCCTACAGATCCTGATATGTGGCTGCGTTCAGTGTTCCCTCTACAAAAAGTACGCCACGAAGCTGCCAGAGAAAAACCTACCTGGATCATGCGGTTTCTCGATTCAGGTGATACTGGCCTTTGTCTTGATGCTGGAGGCGGTGATTCATGTGATTCTATCTGACACGTCAATACGTGACCAGACCGTGGCAGGGTATCAAGTGTTCGCTGCGCTGGCGATGTTGTATTGCTGGATAGCGTCGGTCAGACTGATGTTCTACGAGAGGAGACAGATGCTGCCCTCCATCCCAACCAGGGGCCATGGACTCGTTTTGCTCCTGTTTTGGAGTCTGGTTTTTGTCAAGGAGAACCTCCCCTTTATATCTTGGTGGAGTTCCAGTTACTGGTGGAAACTGGAAGGGTTAGTTTGAAATTATCTCATGGTATTTTCTGAACAGTTTGAAATTTCAAAGACAAAAAGCCATTAAAGTTTGTTCAGCCACTTTTAGTAGAGAATACCTAGTAAATATGCTACTGCTTGCTATAAGTATACATGTTTGTATTGATTCAGCTAAGGGATATGCACATCTTAAGTTTTAGAAAGTTCAGTTTAAATTCAAACAGCAGAATGTTAATTCAGAACTAATTTTTAGATATTCAGACCACATTGAGTTTGGATTATGGATTGTGCGATACAGCTGTTCTTTGCTGCTGTTAATCATGGGATTCTGGGGACCAGGTCTGAACAAAAACCTGTACCACCTACTGACAGATGTAGAGAGTGTAAGTAAAGAGCAAATACTGATAGATCTGTGTAGAAAGTGTAAGTATTATAGCAATTAACTACTGACAGATGTAGAGAGTGTAAGTAAACAGCAATTACAGACAGATGTAAAAATTGTACTAAGTTTATATAGATGCTATAGAAGCTTTCATCAAATCATATCAACACTGTATTTATTAATACTTGGGTTAAAATTTGTCATGGATTTAAATTTGTTGATTTATACTGCCAATGATAATAACGAAATTAAATCCCCAACAAATATATTTGCTCCTACAGTATTGAAAATGTATGAATACAGAATCTATTGACAAATGTAGAGAGTGTATAAAGTAAGAAAGAGTTAGGAAAGAGAACCTACTGACAGACAAGTGTAGAGAGACAAGAACCATAGTCATCATAGGAAAGGTAACACAGCTAGGATTTGCCACTTAATTTACAGTCAGCATCTTCACAGGGTATTCAGATCCAGAACAGTGAACTGAACTTCTGCCATTTGTTTAACGAATAGGGAACTTCCACGGGGAGAGATCAACCTGAGTCGACCTGGAAGAACGTCATCGGGAAGCTAAAGATCATGATTCCCTACGTGTGGCCCAAGGGAAGCTACTGGAGACAGGCACTGGTGCTGGTGTGCCTCCTAATACTGGGGGCGGGGCGCGGGATCAATGTACTGGTCCCCCTCTACAGCAAATACATCAGTGGGTACTAGTTTATCTCATTGTTTTAATCATTAATTATTATTAATGATTTATTTGAGGGATCAATACACTGGTACCAGTTTATCTCATTGTTTTAGTCATCAATGATTCATTGATTTTATTCGGGGGATCAACAGAATGGTCCCCCTGTAAATCAGTGGGGGCCAGTTTATCTAAATGTTTCAGTCATCATGCATTTACTGTAGATTCCTAATTAAACGTGAGGAATTAATCTCAGCGTAAAATTGCGAGAAGCATCGTTCGCGAATTTAATCTTAACATTATTTTCTGAGAGTTGAAAACTATAAGAAATAAGGAGAAAAGTTCCACTTTGGCGATTTTTTATTCTCGCGACTTGATACAAACCAAGGTGATCGCAGAATTAAGTACTAGCGTAATATAAGGAATTTAGAGTATTCCTCTTTTCTATACTAACAGGATAGGCAAGTCTTGCCGAAATCACATGGTACATGATTTCATAGGTCATTTTTAACTCATATATCTATGATGTTACCTGATATATTGATATACGTGTATAACCTTTAAAAAACTATCTTGAAATTATTCTAGAATTGTTATTTGTACTTTAACCCTGAACTGATCATAATTACGACAGAGTTCTCAAAACCCCAAGACCCGTTTTTGCTCCATTTCAGTGATTAAGTAAAATTTGATGTTTATTTTCTTTATATCTAAATTAATTCACTACATATGATTAAAAATGTATGAAAAAGCTATCCTTTTTAACAAGTGGCAAGGAAATAAAAAATCCAATAAAAAACAACATATTTTACTGTGATTAAACAGAGTTTTAAAAACTTGTCAAGGCTCGCGTGATAGTTTGGAAAGTAAACATGGCGAATGTAAAAGTTGGTTATCCCATTAGTATATACGTCCCTGTTCTACCATACTGTAAAGTTAACTGTCTACAAAGATACAAAAGTTGACCCAAAAGTAATGTCACACAATGTATTGCATCTGAATCTAAATTAATGAGTTGGGCATGCTGCAGCTATTTATACCTCGATCATGCACTATGAAATGGGTTAATTTCAGAAGAAGTGATCATTTTGCATTAAAATTTTCATATTTAAATTAAAAAAACATGACATAAAATTACAAAGTACGAATTCTAATCACTTTAATCACTTTAATTTTCAGGATTAAATTGTGGCTGTGACATTCTTCTTGGATTAACCTTTGAATTTACATATACCATAACACAAGTAGAATTTTTGGCTAGGTAGCATGGATGTAGGCCTAATTGATCTGTAGCGATCTAGTCTTTTTGTACATTCATGCAGACAGCACATATTTGATAAATTGCAAAGGCTGCTAATGAAAAATGGTTCATGATATATATGCAAGCTAAATATAAAATTTTTGGAGTATTTAATCATGCTTTGATCTTGTCCAGAATGTGTTATTATACCCCTGCAAACAAAGTTTGAGGGGATATATAGGAATCACCTTGTCCGTCAGTCCGTCCTTCCGTCTGTCTGTCCGTCTGTCTATGCAATCATGTCCGGTCCATCTCTTTTGTAGACTTATGGAGAAACATTGGAAGTTCTTACTTCACACAAAGATTGCTTATGACCTAAGGGTGTGTCATGACCTTGTCCCAAAGTCATTCTGACAAGGTCAAGGTCACTGGCAGAAAAAGTGCAAAATTCGTGTCCGGCCCATATCTTTCTTATGGAGAAACATTGGAAGTTCTTACTTCACACAAAGATTGCTTATGACCTAAGGGTGTGTCATGACCTTGACCCAAGGTCATTCTGGCAGGGTCAAGGTCACTGGCAGAAAAAATGCAAAATTCGTGTCCGGTCCATATCTTTCTTATGGAGAAACATTGGAAGTTCTTACTTCACACAAAGATTGCTTATGACCTAAAGGTGTGTCATGACCTTGTCCCAAGGTCATTCAGGCAAGGTCAAGGTCACTGGCAGAAAAAGTGCAAAATTCGTGTCCGGTCCATATCTTCCCTATTGAGAAGCATTGAATGTTCTTACTTCACACAAATATTGCCTATGACCAAAGGGTGTGTCATGACCTTGACCCAAGGTCAATTGAGGAAGTTCAAGGTCATTGTTTCAAAAATGCTAAATTCTGTCTGTGGCATATCTTGTATTAATGGAAATATTAGAAGCTAAATTTTGACACAAAGCTTGCTCTTCTCAGGCCACATAAAATTATTTTTAGATTCTCATCCCCATCTCTCTGAAATTGGCCTGCCCCGGTGAAATTTTTTTTTGGGAAAAAAAATGTGTGGAAAAAATTTTTCGAAGAAAATCGGGCTCAGTATACCAATTATTCAAAATGTTTAAATATTAAATGGCTGCATGACATGTGGATTTCGTTTGATTTGAGTCATGGTTGTTAACGGAAGGATGCAAATTTCTTCATGCATTAACGGTTAACTTAAAATAAAATTGAATTAAAGAATAGAAATTGGTTTGTTTACTCCTATTAGCATTAACAGTTTTAAAAAATAGAGCAGTTGTTATTTATAGAAAATGGACAGTGAAATAGATTCATCCAATATTTTCTATAATAGGAAAAATACACGCGTTGTGATTTTTGTCTTAGCGGGGGTATCAATTGTGAGCTCGCTCACAGTACCTCTAGTTTTGATAGGTGTGGGCCGAAGACTCATTAAATCAATCATGCTGCATGAATTTGCATGATAGCTTCAAAATTTGCAGTTTATTTGATGTGCTTTTTATTGGACACATTTTATTTGGAGCTTTCTCCTCGAACTTTTTTCACCAATTACTACAGGTGCATAGAGTATGTCTTCTGTAATTTGCACATTTTTTTTTTTCGGTTTTGTTGAATAGAATGTAAAATAAATCAAATATTTTACTACCAGCCATTTAGTACTAATACCCAGTGTATAAAACTTTAATGTGATGTTTAAGATGAAAATTGTAAGAGATTAAGTACAAACCATTTACACATGTATATTTTGTTTTAATTTTCCGACTTTCATTCATAATTTATTACTTGCAGGCTATTCAAATTATTAAGAAAATGTCTTTATAATTAAGTCATTTCGATTCAATTCTAGATAGAAAGCAATGATTTTAAAATAAATTTATCTTTGCATGGGTATCTAAAATATGTACACTGTTTAAAATCTAAGTGCAAATCATTTAAGGCATTTGATAGCCAGTGATTTTCAAACAGTTCATGAAATGATGTTATTAGTTGTTTGTTATGTAAGAATTTTGATTGTGAAACCTTCTGATGCAGGACGCAATCATTATTTTAAATGTGGCTCCATAATTTTTATTGTTCAACCCTCTAAAAGAATGAAGTTTTGATCTTTTTTTCCAGACACCCCATCCCAAACATATGGTGTATAGATGAATAAATCATTCACAATAATGAATCTCCAAATGAAAGTTTTTCAACATTTTAAGAACCAATGAACATTTAAAAGCAGTTATACCACAAATGATTAGAAAAGATGAAGAAAAAAAAAAATGTGATTTTCATAATTTCTCATCTGTTTTTTCAGATCATGGATGCATATATTAATTTCAGTTCATGCTTATATGCATAACAATTGTGCATGCATGATTATTTGAAATATTTTACATTTAAATTGACTTGATTATCAAACAGGCACTACCATTTTATTGATCTGTTTTTCAGAGGCAATTCACATCAAAAGTACGAGATAGTGATATGATATTATTAAAGATATTGATACACATACCAACTTCCTGTTACATGTACATGTATTTCCAAGTGTTTTTTTTTTTTTTTATTCATGAATTGTTGTATCAAAATTTAAACTTGCAATGCTAATTGGTATTTAGAATAATCATAATTATGGAAAAAAAGTCATCTGTTAATGATAATTGTGGAAAAACAAAAATCCGAGATTTTGTACACGTTGCAGGTTTCCATAAATGGAATATGAGTACTTCTTCATATTCCATTTATGGAAACCTGCAACGTGTACAAAATCTCGGATTTTTGTTTTAAAGAAAATCAATATTGATTAGTATGAATTGTATTTTTACTTTTCAAATAAAAATATCAAACCACTTAAATTCCCTTGATTTTCTTTCAGTAAACAGTTTGACGGATCAGCCAAACAAAGTTGGGGATGACCTTGCCGAGTTGAAGGTCACAGGGCCAGAATTCCGCTACGACTTCATTCTTATCTATTGCTTGCTCATTTTCCTGAAGGGTGGGGGAACAGGTATGGCGGTCAAGGATTGTAATATTTATTATAGATTTATATGTACACAGCTTGCTCAATGTAATCACAATTTAAGGAGGAAAATGTATGGGAAATTACTCTTCAGTTTGACAATGTTAAAAGAAAAATATCATGAATAAAGTAATTCATTCATACACCCATAACATTTGTCTCAATAAAAGTACATTAGATCACACCAATTTAATAATAATTTCTTGCACGTCATATTTAAGCAAACTATACAAATAAGACGATTTGAATTACCCGTATCCAGAAAATCCGATTCTAATTTCTGTTCTATTTCTGCTCAATTTTTCGTATTTTAATTTGTTTTTATTCGTAAATCAGAAAAAAGGTAGAAAAATGTAGTTGCTTGAATTTAATAGCGAGCGCAGCTCGCCGGCGCACAGCGCCGGCGCGAAGTGAGCTCTACCGGCAAGGCGTGTGTGAATAGAAAATTCGGACTAGTTGCACATTCATTCAACGGATTTTTTTGGCGTCAGTAAATCGGACCAGTAATGCATCGTTTTAATCGTCCCAGTAGTTCCCTGTAATCATGGCAATTTTTATCACTTCACACTCTCACGAGAATCAGCAAGACAAATTAGACAGTAAAAACAATAACGATGTAAGCGACATAAAGTCAATGTTACCTCTAAAGTTCACCTCAGTACACTTTCAATCAAAAATAATCGTGTGACGTCACAAACGTTTACACATTGATCCGATATATTTTTTCGGAGTCAGTAAATTTTGACCCACAATTCATAGTACCAATGGTTTCCAACCTTACGTTCCAACATCACGTTCTCCCGAGAATCAAAGTAAAACCTTTGAAAAGCTTATAAGATGTGTAATTTTAAGAACATCATGCTTTTTAAGTAAATAAAACAGCATACTTCGCATACTTTTATTTCTCAGGGGAGTTTTAAAGAGTAAGACAACACTTAACCAACGTCAGCTTTGACGTCACAATAAGCACTGATAAGGGGAAATTACTCTAATTGAAGTTATTGTAAATCTGCTGAAATGACCAAAATCCTCTCAAAATCTTGCAAAGGCTCAGATAAAGAACAGCTGACGAATAAGGACATTTCTTCAGATACAGGAAACAGTTGTAAATTGCACTAATTTGGATGAATGCTCACAAATATTTTATTCACTATAATTACGGTAATTTCCTGAAACGTACGTTATACGTAGCAGCGCCTTTTTTTAAAGGGGGTGGGTGGGTGGATGGCAGCCTCATCCAAAAAGAAAAATAAATCATGAAAATTCTAATCCTTCAGCCCTTTAGCAGTTCAATGGTTTCTTTACTTTCACTTCCATTTATTACATGCGGGGGGGGGGGGGGGGGGAACACCTTTTTCTTTTAACATGAAAAGCAAATATTTTTAAGCGTAAATTAAAAATAAAATTAAACATTAATTATTTTTTTTTAAGTGGAGGGGCAAATCCATGGTAAGTCGATTTTCTATGTATAAATTGACAAAAATGAAAAAAAATTTAGCATGGGGGGGGGGGGGGGCTCTATGATGAGTCAAGTTTTATATTTAAGTTTAAGAAAAAATGTCTACTGCAGTGCAATGAATATTTATATATTAAAATCTTAATTACTCAACAACATTGTATCTGAGATTAAACTATTGTTCTACATATAAATAAATAAATTATAACAAATCTTATAAACTATGAATAATGAAAATTTACTGAAAAATAGGTATGTTTTATTTTTTGGCATTCAAATTTCACGTTGTTAATTTTATTTTATTAATTTATTATAATTCATTGTTTGATCACATGCTGTGCTCGCCCCAACGGTCGCACCGTAAAACATATTATAGCTGCCCTAAAATTTCGCCTACAAAAAATTGTAACTTTGATACTAATTGCTTAATACCCTTTTGAACTTTTTTTTCCATATCAGATATATATGTCTGACAAACAAGAAATTAAATAGGTGTGGCCTTATTTTACTGTTATAACTTCCTTTAAAACATTGATATGAATTATTACATGTACATGTATGCTTGAGTGTACATACATATGGTAAAGTTATACAAACATGTTGTATAACACTAGATGCTCTTCAAATTATTTGTTACAAGGTTTTAGTTGGCCTTATGGTTTATACGTGGTCAGTAAATTCCATATGGGGTAAGCGCTAACTAATAATATCTTACCGACTGCCTTTGTATATATGGCAAAATAATGAATAATAACAATGAAAAGTTAGGTTTTATAAGTTTTAATTTGGGTAAAAAACATGACGTAATAATACTCTTAGAATGATGTCATAGTGCTCAATGGGAGTAATATTTTGTACTGACTGTGAGTGGAATATACATGTACATGGTCTCCAAGTGACTGCTGTTAGCCAATAATTTTCTTAAAAAGTAACAGGAGATAACTAAGATATTATTTGTTACTTGGTATTTAGTCAATTTTTCAATCTTTTCAGGAACTACTGGATTTTTGAATAATGCCCGGTCGTTTCTATGGATACCAGTACAGCAGTATACAACAAGAAGAATCCAAGTTCGCCTCTTTAGCCATTTACATGGGTATGTTATTGTTAATATTTTGATAAAGACTTATAGTTTCCTATAATTATGAATAATTATGATATACTCAAGAAGCAAATATTTTTGTTTGGTCAAAATTTTGTTGTTTTTAAGCGAAATAAGATTTCATTGGTATTTAATTTTGTCATATCGTAATCTCTTTGTATTGATTTCATTAATGCTTGGATTAAACATTCGTCATGGGTTTAATTTCCTTGATTTATACTGCCAATGAAAATAACGAAATTAAATCCTGAACAAAATTTCTGCTTCTACAGGAGTTTCCTATATGAATATGGTGTATCCACTCTTTTTATTGTTTGTGAAACCTTTTCCACCTTAGATTGTCATTAAGATGGCATCTGCAAAGGAAAACAGGGGAGGTCTTAAGAGTAATGGACAGAGGAACAAACAGCATTAACAGTCTTCTAAGGTAATTACAGCTGACGAGTCAGCAATCTGTGTAATTAATGCACACAGGAATCAGCCATTTATGCAGGTAAATCATACAGTCACTGTGATAATGCATTGATCATGCATTTATAGTTAAAGGGAAATTTACATGTCTAATTGTTATAAGTGTGAATAATTAATGTTCAAATTTCACAGATTTATGAAACCCGAAAAATGTAGTAAACTTTTGACCGGTATAAAAAATGCCCATTGTACCGCAAGACCAATCATATATTCTGTAAACCAACTCTTATTCGCGTGCGAGAAATTTCCGCGAGGTTTGTTAGAGCCTTGCGTCGCGAATATTTTCTTGGTTTTTATAACAACATGGGTCTAGATAATGCTTGGTCGCGAAAATAAGTCTTAGTTAACCAGTTTATTGTGAAATAAAGTCGTCGCGAATAAAAGTTGGTTTACAGTACATTGTAGGTTCAGGATTAGACAAGGCACTTAGACCTGCATGAACAGTCTAATTACAATTAAAAGAAAAACTGTCACTTGATTTAGATAAAAAAAATGATCATGTATTGAATTATTTTTTAAAGAAATATAAATTGTTAACACTGATATTCTTCCTTATTTTTCAGCTACGTGGTGTTCCAGATTTTACCAACCATCATTGACATCATCATCGCCATTGTGTACTTTGTGACCGCATTCAACTACATCTTTGGTCTGGTCGTCTTTCTGTGCATGGTGCTCTATCTAGGTCAGTCGAAAGATATCTAGTTCGCTAGGTCAGATGGGAATTAAAAAAATAAAATTTATGTAATTAGCTATGTAAAACTGTAGTACTTAATTCTGCAATCCCGCTGTTTTGTATTTAATCGCAAGAATATAAAACACAGAACTTTTTTACTTATTTCTTATTGTTCTCAACTCTCAAAAAATAATGGGGAGATTTTAAAATCCGCGAAGAGTGTTTCTCACAATTTTACGCGGATATGAATAAGTATGTTGTGTTTGTATTCTGTTAAGGGTATTCCATTCATCAGGTATATATACGCTGATGACAAATCATTCAGCTTTTAATTCTTACGCAGGTATGATAAGGCAACCCTCAGTGATCGATTGAGTTAAAATTCCTCTGATCGATATGACGTCACAATAAGCAGCATGATGTCATATTTTAATCAGAAATATGTCAATTTTAACTTTATCTCTGGTTTAAATCATAAAAACTTTGGGCACGTAAAATGTCACTAGAAACTCTTCTAACTAAATATATCTTTGGTTTTTCTTTATTATGTATAGTTATCATTGATAACGTCACAAGCATGTTTAATAGAGAAGATCAATGTCGGGAGACAAATCATCGGAATGCAGTGTAAACAATGCTGAATTAAGACTTTTTTAATAGACTTTTTTAATACAGATACTCAAGATTAAGATGAATATTAGAATGTTATGATATACTCAGGATAATACAGGCATGAATATTTTGTTTTATCAGCTAGTGTTATAAGGTAAGCAGATAGACATTTATATGGCTTGACCGGCCTTTCCTCTGTCAATGTGTACAAAAAAGGCAAAACGCTACCCCGAATATTATAAAAGTTCAATTTGGCAAATATCAAAAGTACATGACCTAAAATACTTGAAAAGTGCTGCTAGAATCCTGTGCTTTGTTGTTGTTAATAAAAAATACATAGTATTTTCAATGAAATTGAAGAAGTTGAGGGGGTTTCCAATAAATAATGACAATATTTATTTTATGCGATTAACGATAGGATTCTAGCAGTAATACTAATGAACATGAACTAATTGCCCATCGACTTATTGTATTATACATATAAATGAACTGCGGGGTAGTGCTACACTTTTTTATTTTTTGTTAAGGTAAAGAAAGTGATCTATTTTTAACTGTTATGTGATACTATGGCACACCAGCTTCAAAGATCGACTCACAATGATCAAAGCAAGCGCTTATCGATTGTCGCTTGGATTATTGTAAACGTAAAATCTCGATAGTTTTAACAGATCGGAACAGTTTGTCTTTCTCAAATGTAAATGTATGTACCAGCACATGTAATAAACAGCAATGTTAAAAAGTTCACCGGGGTATGAAGTGATCAAATCTTTGGGCTTCACATGATTTGATCATGTGACCAACAAATTTCATATCTCGGTGAACTTTTTTTAAAATTGCTGTTTATTTCTTAAATGAACAAGCATCTGCTGAACTTTAAACCATTAACTACATAAATTCCTACGAGGTGCATAGTGATGTTAAATTTCCAAGGATGCAAATCACATTGTAACAGTATAAGCAGGGCCTGCATGGCGGAGATTGACATTGGTTTTCGAGGGGTGTCAATTTCACTGTTGCCCTCCCAAACAGGCACTATTAATTTTATTATACTGAATATCTTAGTTTAAAAGAAAACTTAAAAAAGTGACTTCTTTAGGAATGACTTGAATTCTACGACAAACTGTATGCGCATGATTTACGGGCATGTAGCAATTCGCTGTGTTACCCATTGCCAAGTGTGTTGCTAACGCTGAGGGTAATAGAACAGATTATAAACTGCCTCTTAACCAATCAGATTCCACTATTTAACATGAACATATAATAACATGCTTTATATCATTTACTGGATACTTTGCAATCATTTTGTGCTCAGCTATGAAAAATTTGATTCTTGATCCTTATTAAAACAAAATGCATTAATAGCTCTATAAATGATTACATTATTTTCGCTGGCTTTCTTAACCAGTAGTAAATTATGCTTATTTTATGAAGCATCGCCCTGTTTGAAAAATAGTTTAATGAACTTTGATCCTCAGCAATGTTTGATAACTCTACATTATCCGGATTTTTTTTATTCGTACCATAAAGCCTTTTATATGGACAAATTTAATATGTCTTAAAGTGTTAATAATACACAAATTCATTCAATGAACTGCTTGGCTTAGTGGCTCCACGGAGACCTACCACCTAGAGGTAAAAGGGTTTGAGACACCGATGCACTGGTACATGTATAACCGTTTTTTTCTTCCAAATTTGATCTTAACTTACATGTATATATGTTACTATTCCATTATGTTAATCGTGGCCAAAATTGCAATAACTTCATAAAATGCATGGATACCATAAAAAAATTTCTTCTTACTGTATTTCAGTTATAAAGTTTGAAGGATAAATAACATTTTTATGATAAAAAAAAACTTTCGAATCAGGCTAAGGATTGGAGAATCTTAATGCTGCCACAATGACATCTTCGCTAGCCAAGGGTTTCTAATCGGCATCACTCTTCACAAACCCTTGGCACATCATGCTATCAAAAGTCGGAATTTTTTTCCTGGATTTTGATTGGGGTTTACTGAAACTGTTCAAGCAATAAAAAAAAATGCAAAACATATCTGATTTAATCAACAATGTTTTTTTTCGTGCTGTTAATTCACTAGTGTCTCTAACAACTGAGTTATCTGGCCATGGTATTTGAACTGCTGTCTGATCATCATAATAAATTAGCTGTATACCTGTAATTATTTTACTCATGTACTTATTTTTCCCAGCTGTCACCATCTGGGTCACTGAATGGAGAACAAAATACAGGCGAGAGATGAACAAGTTCGACAATGAGAAGAATACCAAGGCAGTGGACTCTCTTCTTAACTTTGAAACAGTAAGCAAGGAATTGACAACAGTAATTCCTTATTTTAGTACTTCATTCAACGATTCAACTGTTTTCCATCAAATCGCTAGAACATTAAATCTCGATTGCGGAATTTCTATCATGATAGTTTCATGTAGTTTACATAATATGTCCGAAAAATAAATGTGAGATTTTAAGAATTGCAAGATGTGCTTTTCACAATTTTACACAGATATTAATTCCTCTCATTTAATTAGGATATGTAATCAACAAATGATTATACTTTATACAGGGTTATTATTGCCCCCTGTTATTTTCAACCTTCTACACTTACAAACTGTTTCGCCCAGACACAGATGTTTAAAGAGAGATAATTTGAGACATTGGAATTCGCTCAGTCTGAAACTTTGCCAGCTGACAACAGAGATGAAAGGGGCGAAAATAAAACGAGAGCAAATATTTCCCTGTACACAGTACATTGTTTCCATTTGAAGCCTCTCAACAAACAAAGATTATAGCGCATTGACTGAACTTGCCATGTATTTAACTGAATGATAGGTATTGTTTATGTAGCATTTAGGATAACGTATTTGAAATACAATAATCACCTGATTTTTATGTAGGTAAAATATTACGGTGCATCGGAATTTGAAACCAACAGATTTGATTTGGCCATCAAGGACTATCAGGTAGGTTGACCTACATTTGACTGCAATGTATTTCCATCGTTTATTTAATTTATTTAATTAAATTTTTCTCATAGTTACTAATCTGATTTCTGTTTAGAATGAAAACGTTTCATAACCAGATATACATAATATAAGCAGGTGTTTTGGGCTATGCAATATGAATTCTAGCCCTGAGGCTGTAAAATCTATAATAACAAGCTCACTTTTGATGTCAGTCTCACTTCTCCACCAAATATTTTCCTTTTATAAGATTGAGATTGAGACCAAAGTTAATTTATTATGTATTGTAAAAGTGGTAATTTCCGGGGGGGGATTTACACTTGTTACAATAAGCTGAACACCGCATAAAATACCATGGCGCTTATGGTAAAAAATCAAATTTTTCGAGTGGTGAATCAGGCTTCCAAGTATTTAATACCCACGCGTATTGTTTGACTATAGAAAACGCGTACTAAACCACCAGCATAAATAACCACTTTTACAGTATTGTAAGTTTTATAACCCCAAACCTGGACCATTTTATGTTTTACTGAACTATGCTTTCTTCAGATTGCAGAAATGAAGTCCAGTGCCTCTTTGAACATGCTGAACTCCCTCCAGAACGTGGTGATCACCTTGGGAACCATCGCTGGCTCGCTGCTGTGCGCCTACGCAGTGGTTCACTCCATCAGCGACCTCCACCTGACGGTTGGGGACTACGTGCTGTTTGGGACGTACCTCAGTCAGCTTTACGGACCACTCAACTGGCTCGGGACATATTACAGGTATTGTGGTTTCATTAATATTCAAGCGTATCAATTTTCTTGGATAACATGAAAATCACAGTTTCAAGGATACGTAAATTTGTGGCCAATGACCCTATCAATACAAACTGTTAATAGAAATTGCACTTTTAAAGTTAATGAACATTTAATTTTGCGGATAAACATAGCAACGAAATCCACGAATATTGGTATTTAAGGAATATTGATGAAACCACCCATAATACTCAGTACCGTTTACCTAAATTCTTACATTTGGTAATTTTGATCTTCTTTTTTTCTGACAAATTGCATAATCCACATAGAACTACATGTATTTGAAAAAGAGCTTGGACTTTAGGTAGTTTGTCAAACTGCATTGTGACGTCGGCCTGTCTATTTCATTACTGCTCACCTCAGCCATGGCTCTATGAAACCAACACGATTTGGCTGGCTTTTGAGCTAAAACTATGCTATCTATGTATATTTCACTTGAAACCAGCATCATTTTTAATTTGGTTTGATGCAAGAAATAGATAGCACCTCCTACCGAATGTCCAAGGTCTTGTTAAAATGGTTCTAATTTTGGCCGATTAAGATTAATACAAATGTATGAAAACACATTTGTTGGGATGTAAATTTGAACTTTAGGATAACCCTCGAATTCCACAAACATTTGTCTCATAAATGTAAATTATTATAACAGTAACTTGATCCATAGGGTCGAGTCACATCAAGTTGCCATGTGCGGATTATCAGATCAAACAAGATGTAGAGTGTCGAGTTTGATATTATGATCCGTGCCTGGCAAGGAGACGATCCGGCTCTATGGTTCAAGTTACTGTTATTATGATAAATTTAATATATACCCTTGTATATTTAAAAGTTTTAATTATTATATAAAACTATCTTTTTAAAATCAATTGTATGAATCCGAATCAGAAACCCACAATGTGGAACCCGGCAAATCAGATCCTATTCTGTAAAACTGACAGAATCAAGTTAGAATGGAAAATTAATGTGTATATAATAATATGAGTTATTTGTTTGACTGCACAATCTGTGCATATTTCTTTCAGAACCAGTGTCAAGTTTAACTTGTTTTGATGCATGAAAAAGATAATTACATGTACATCCTACCAAAAGTCCAAGGTCTTGTTAAAATGTTCTATATAGCTAGCAATAAGCATTCTGTGGATAGGCTTTGGTAATAGAGATAATTCTGGAACTAAATTTGCCCAAAATATATGATGAAACTATTTTTTTGTGGACGGTGGTAATATAAATAACATTTGAAATCAATTTTTATACTTATATAATTTTATCCATTTTATTTTATGGAACAGCTCAATTACAAAATTCACGAAAATTGGTTTTCTAAAGAAAATTGATAAATAATGTTCTTCATCAAAATTTTATATAATTGGTTGTAAACCTTGAACACGTTAAGCAGGATTCAATATTGTACACAGAAATATACTCAGTCATGCAGTATTGAAAAAAAATTTTGACAAACATAATTTATATAACTTTTTCTTGTAATTAAGACAATTTATGTCTTTCAGAATGATACAGCAGTCGTTCATTGATATGGAAAACATGTTTGAGTTGTTGGATGAAAGTCATGAGGTAACTAACTGTATTACAGCGGGGAATCTGATTTAATGATATGGAAAACAGGTTAAAATATGAAATAATGTAGTCAAGATATCCTTTTTACATTTCATTGAGTTTTTAATTCTGAGATTCTAATTATTTGTATCACCATATTGCGAGAATTTAAAATCACGAGTGCCAAACTTTTGTTGCAATTTAAAACATAGTTAACAGTTGTCAAAAAAAAATAAAACTAGCAAGGAATACTTCTCCTGATTTTTAAATTCCTGGTGCTAATTAAATAATTTACAAAATTGGATTAAAGTCTTAATTTAAGTGGATGTAAACTAGCAGAAGTTCAGGGTTTTTTAATTTTCTTTTTTTTTTTTAGTTCTTCCTATTTGAAAGATTGTGTTTGAATGTGTTTCATATAAATAAATCATTAAATTAATAATATTAAATATTATTATATAGAAGAAATGATGAATTTTTTTCTGTCCTACCATAGATAAAAGACATTCCAGATGCAAGGAGAATAGCAGTCAGCACTGGTAAAATAGAATTTAGAAACGTCAACTTTCACTATGAAGAAAGGTAAAAATCAAATAGAATTACTCTTAGTCTGTTAATAAATGAATGTTCGATACATTAAATAAAGAGAGAGAGAGAGAGAGAGAGAGAGAGAGAGAGAGAGAGAGAGAGAGAGAGAGCAACTTTCATAGAACTCTTTAATGATTTTATCTAAATTAATAATTATGTGTTCCTATAATCTATTTGGAATTATTTTGAAAAAAAAGTTTGAAAATTTTATGTTACAAAAGTACTACATGTTTAGTACATTTATTACATTTTAAATTAATAGAGTATGAACTCTAGATCTATAGCCACTCGGTAAAATATTGATACATATATATACCAAAGTGTAGTTAGAATTGCAAATAAATCTTCATTGTGATGATGATGATGATGATTTTGATGAAGTCATTTCTTAATAAATACTGAGTGGTCATACATGTATCTTTTTACAGTAAGAAGATTCTAAAAAACATCTCCTTTGTGGTTCCACCAGGACAAACATTTGCCTTGGTATAGTATATATACTGTAAAAACAATGAAAAGTATACAGCTAGTATACACAATCCCGTATCATACAGTATATACAATACTGTGTACAGTGTTATTTTTAGCCCTATGTAATTTTGGCCGTTCCACACATATAATTTTGGCCGTTCCACACATGTAATTTTGGCCTTTCCACACATGTAAATTTGGCCGTTCCACACATGTAATTTTGGCCTTTCCACACATGTAATTTTGGCCGTTCCACACATGTAATTTTGGCCACACACGGAAACAGTTTTTCCCGAATTGAGATACACTCAGACACAGAGAGATAATTTAAGACATTGAAATTAGCCCAGTCTACAATTTAACCAGTGACAACGTGGGCAAAAGGGGCGAAAATAAAACAGGGGCAAATATTTCCCTGTATACAGCAGATGTATGCTATATTATAACAGTAGCTGTACTAAATAAATACATTTTTTCTTTTCATTGTTTTACATTTATTTTAAACAAAATCCAATGCTTTTATTCTATTTATAAAATATGAAAGTTTTAAAGTTTTTTTTTAAAATAACCTTTTTGTCATTGCTCTTGCTCTCTCTCTCTCTCTCTCTCTTGCAAAGACTTTTCTCTATTTTAGGTGGGTCACTCGGGCAGTGGTAAAAGTACCATCATTCGACTCCTGTTCCGATTCTATGACGTCGTCTCTGGCCAGATACTCATTGACGGACAGGACATCTCTCTGGTAGGAATGGAATCAATTCACTCTCCATTATAATTTCTGTTTACTGTCATGCAAAACTCTAAGCAGCAAAAGCATAGTGCAGTTTCCAGTGATGCTCCAAAACTCTATTTTCCTATACATGTACTTCCAGAATGAATCATATAATTTGCTTTTTGATTAAATGCCTATCTGTAAAACAATTAAATTATGAAAAATAATTTCATGCAGTCTGTTTATACATCATGTAAAATTATATGTTTCCTAGGTGCAACAAGAATCTCTACGACAACAAATTGGTGTCGTGCCCCAAGATACTGTGTTGTTTAATGCTAACATCCTCTACAATATTCGCTACGGTAACGTTGATGCGACAGACAAGCAAGTGGAGGAGGCAGCAGACAATGCCGACATCCACGAGAGAATCTTATCCTTCCCTGACGGTAAAAACAAGCTGAAGTTTCTGACTCCGTCGTCACCAACTTTTCTCAAGTCAATACTCAGCCTCAAACCAGGCCCCAGGGCCATAAAACTTAGACGAGCATACTTTTGATCATCTTCGCTAGCCAAGGGTTTACGATCCGCTTCTCTCCTCTACAACTTGTAGAAGAGAGAAGCGGATCGTAAACCATTGGCTAGCGAAGATGACTTTTGATCTAAGTCTCACATTTACAAAAGGAACCTATAGTGGAAAAGTGAGCTCGTCTAAGATTTATGGCCCCGGGGCCAAAGGTTTGACCTTAAGTTTAGCATAGGATTTGAGTTGAGGAATGAGTTGAAGGATTTGAAAATTTTGGTGACAATGGAGCCATATTTTTTTCCTGTTTAAGGTGCATTGATTTTTTAATAAGGGAGATAACTCTCTATGAGATCAATGATTGTTTTTCAAATGAGAGTTACTATTAGATTTTGTTTGACAGCTAACATAAGTCCAAATCACAAAACGTTTCACAAATTACTTGCTGGCTTACTTTCAGAATTTGAAAATTGGATTTAAATTACTTGCTTATTGATTTGCTTCTGTAGGTTATAACACAGTAGTGGGGGAGAGAGGGCTGAAGCTTAGTGGGGGAGAGAAACAGAGGGTGGCTATCGCCAGGACCATTCTGAAGAACCCCCAGATTGTCTTGCTGGACGAGGTAAGAATATATCCTTTTGTTATTTTTCAGTAGTACTGTGAAATCATAAAAATTTGTGGGGGCCAATTTTCGTTGATTGCTTAAATTTTACAGGTTCAAGGGGACGTAATTTCGTGTATTGTATTACACATACAAAGGGAGATATGACTTTTTTAAATCTAATTTATATATTCATGGAGGATGTTAATTTGAGGATGAGAGGTACCCATGAATTCCAAGAAAATTGAGCCACCACGAAATCTGATGATTCCACAGTATATTCTCACTCTATAACTAAATATTGACCGATCAATATTTTTTCAATATTTACCAGCTAGGAATAAAATCTAGAGACTGTTCCCACTATTTCAAGTAATCGCTTCTGGTTTGTTGATTTGTATACACTGATGTAAATAAATCTTTGTGCCTTCAAAACGAAATGACGTCATAAAAGGCAATCAGTCAAGGCAAGTAAACAACAGACACGCAGTGCAACAGTTTGCTATCATGACGAATATAAGGATTTGCGAATTATTGTGATTAAGTAAAATCAGGTAGAACATCAATAGCTTAATTCCTATAAGCTTTGCGCAAAATCACTTTTGTGAATTATATGTTAAGCTTAGATAATTGCCGCAATCTGTTTTCAAATCCTTTCTTGATTTTCAAATTAGTTTGTTTCTTCATATAACAAAACAAATGTGGACTGTGTTTTTCGGACATACTTTGTACGGTATGTGTTGAAAATAAATCAATGTCAGTTTAATAAAGTCATGGTCATGTACATGTAAATTCAATTGTGTCAAAATTTAAAAAAAAATTAATTTTCCAAAAAAATTTCTACAGTGTAAATGTTATTCACATTAGGCGACGTCTGCACTGGACACAAAAACGGAGAGGAATATCCAGACTTCCCTGGAGCGGGTGTGTGAGAACAGGACCACCATTATAGTGGCGCACCGCCTGTCTACCATCATACACGCCCACCAAATCCTGGTGATGAAGGAGGGCGAAGTCGTGGAGAGGGGCACGTAAGTATGGTGGGGATGGGGGAGAGAGAGAAAGAGAGAGAGAGAGAGAGGAGAGAGAGAGAGATGTATCACTAAACATATAAAGGAGGGGAAAAGTCAGAAAGAGGTGGATGTAAGTAGGGGAAAAAAAGAAAAAGAGAGCAATAATGAGTCTGATTTTATGAGCATATAATTTCTTGTAAAACATGTTTAAAATTTTTCTAAATAATTTAAATAATATTGCACATTTACTTGCAGAAATTTTAATTTTGATTGTTTTTATTTTTATCCCAAAGTTTATTCCTACAAGAGAAATTTTAGAAAATAGCCATTGCAAATAGAATCATGTACAGAAATAAAAAAAGATTCATGCCTGTACAAACCATACATGTAGCTTTATGATGGTGATTGCAGACTATAATTTGTAAATTATTCAATTCATAGAATGAACAGCCAAGCACAGTAAAACACAGTTATAGCGAACATGCTTATAATGAATTGACGCTTACAGCGAAGTGATTTTCATTCCACAAGACTTTATAACATGTTGTAAACTTGACGGATATAACGAATTACGCTTATAACGAAGCAAAATCGCCCGTCCCTGGCGCTTCGTTATAACTGTGTTTTACTGTATAAGGGTAAATAAAAACATCTACAGAGTATATATAGTTTATATAGTTAATGGAGTATTAATCTTATGTGTGTACCTTTCAGACATGATGAGTTGCTTCAATTGAATGGTTTCTATGCTGACATGTGGCATCAACAACTGACCAAGAAAGAGGAAGGAACTGACGATAAAAACGGCGTTCTGAACTCAGGAAGCATTAATGGCCAAGATGGCGATGCGACATGATTATATCTTGTACATATATAATATATAATCGTTATTGAAAATGCATGGGTGTTGTTTTATTAAAGTTCTTTAAAAGGGATGTAAACCTTAAAAAAAGACGACTTAATACATGTGAGAAATATTAGTATATTTATATTTACAGCATTGAACAGACCCATATATTACAGTCAGGATCAGAGCTAACCTAAAAGAAAGTAAACCCCAACTACACCCTGGGTTTACTCTGGGTATACTAGAGTGGACTCAGAGTCCAAAGCGGATGCTACATGTGTATTTGTAATATACAAGGGCATGTATTGCAGGCAACAAGATGGTGAGAGAGAAAATGGGTCAGCTTCACACTTCAGTGCGTAAAGTAAACCCCAAACACAAACCTTGACTTAACCCAAGTAAACCCAGAGTGGACACAAATTTTAAAAAAGCTGACCCAGAGTTAACTCTAAGTTAACCCCCGAAAGTAAATCTGGGGTTTAGTTGGGGTCTGCTCTGGTGTTAGATTTAAGTTGGGTCTGATTGGTATTGTATGTATACAGATATGTCAATGTTTATGAAGAGGCATGATTGTGTTATTTTTATCTTCATTGCTGGCTGAAGTAGTATGTCTTCTACAGTAAAGGAGTTGGTATACAATTTATAAATGCATTTTATTTTCCATTATTTTTTTTTTATATCAAATATCCTAGATCTGAAATACATTTCTCTGTAACATATGATTTTAGTCAGTGAAGAATTCAAATGATTTTTTTTTCTATAAAAAGTTTTCTTTGTAATCTTGAATTGCGATCAGATTTCCTTGTGGGATCATTTGGTACATATATGTTATATGTTTCCTTTTCCCCATCCCAGGGTAGAGATGATCACCATTAATTTCAATATGACTATTGAGTTCCTTTTTCTTAATTCTTACTTGTCTATATTTTGATGTGATTTTTTTTTTAATTCATATTTATTTATCCTCCCATGACCCAAAGATCAGGATATACAAATCATGTAGTCAATTTGTTGTCAGTCAGTTGTTGTATATTGTAAAACTTTGAACTTCCCATCAACTTACTTTTGTAGTACATGTATATATTGTTTCAACTTGCACATGTTGTATAATTATCTTGGTTTATAGGGAGGAATGTAATAATTAAAGGCCAAATTTTAGCATAATAATTATTGTAAACTATTAAATAAATTTAAAAATATTCATTTCTAGTCCTGAACTTGCCATTTGATGGTTATACATGTACATGTACCTACAAGATTTCTGTAAAAAAAACATTTATACACACGACTGTATATTCAGTACCATGCGCAGATCTAGAGGGTGGTCCAGACCCACTCCCCTGCAGAATTCAACTTTCTTTAAATTATACCAAAAATATGCCTCGGACCGCCCCTCGCAACCTCAAATAGTTGGAAAATTTTCTGGATCTGCGCACGAGTATGTACCGGGTATATACTTTTTGTTTCTCAATTTATTTACAACTGCACTCAAACTCTCTGGATTAAGTGAATACTAAATTCCATCAGATATTTGTTGTATAATTATCCAAAGAAATCTGATTAAACAAAGTTTAACTCGGCTTTCGTATACTCTTAGCTTTTCAATATGCATGGTTATGGTGGGGTTATACTTTTATTAATTTTTCTTAATCTCCAGTGATTCTTTTAATATTCATTTGGAGAAAGCTGTCACAGGGATTTTTAGTTTGCATTTTCCTTAAAAGTGCTACATGTATATACATGTTATTTGATACTTTTTTTGATTTTATTTGGTAGGCCTATACATTTTGTGTTTTTGTCTCTGAGTCAAGACTGTAGAGTGGTTTAAAGGCAAGTAATTACATGTATATTTTACAATCGGATGTGGTTGCTTTTATATCTCTACATGTACATGGACCATATTTAAAAAATAAAATCATGAATACATGCATTGAACTAAGAAATTCTTAAAAGTACTTATAAGCTAGCTAGTATATCTATTTAATAATCACCATAATAGCCACTCATAATTTGTCAAAACTTTACTCAATGTGTACCAGTATGTGAAAAAACATCCCTATTGTGTTTTTTTTTATTTCAACATTCAGTATTGTACATGCCCAACCAATACAGTGATAACTGCATGAATTAATTTCACATGAAAAGCTTCATTGCTACATTTCAGTGGGCGCCTGTGAAGTGCGAAACGAAATCGAAACGAAATCGAACGAAACGAAACGAAACCAATCGAAACCAAACCAAACCAAACCAAACGACACGAAACCAAAAATCGAAACGAAACTGAATTTAAACAAAACTAATATCAATTTTGACTACATAAAAGTGAAAATAAATTCATTGAAATAAATTTTTGAACCATAAATATAACTACATGTATGTTTCAGATTGCCGCTGTAAATTTTTGAGCCGATTATCCGAAATTTGCAAAAATTATATAATTATGTTAATTACTGATGTACATTCCTATACTTTTTAATGTTTCTAATTTGTTTCATTAAATGATATTCAGACGTTTAGAGAGAGAGTTTCGATTTCGTTTTGCACTTTAGAGGCGCCCCATTTCAGTTACATCAATGCGGTTCATGCATGTATTTACTTGACATATGTGAACATAAAATAAAAACAGAACAAGGAAAAAAAATTTTTGCTTAAAAAAAAAGCATTTTTCTAACTGTAAATCTTTAATTACATGTACCACTACATCGTTGTAAACAGTTGTGTATCAAATAAATATTAGTGGATGTATATCAGCATTTACAAATCAGAGAGGAAATGTGTCAGTCTCTCAAATTTTTTTCATTAAAATTAATGAAATACAGTAACCATAAAAAAAAACCAAGGGGCAATATTTTAAAGCATACATTATTTGCAAAATATTTTGAAAATTTTTCAAACAAGCTTAATCTTTGACATGATTTGATTTTTTTGCTGATGGGATGTTTATTTTCATTATATAGTTGCAAATTGTCACAAATTGGGTTAATTTTAACAGATCATAAATTTAATACTGAAAAAATCACCATGAAATGTTTTCTATGCAGTAGGCAGATTTTAGGTCTTATTGCCCCTTGTTCTTTTAAAATGGAATAGATACATCAGATATTTTTCTTCGGCCTTATGAACTATAGTTCATTATCTGTTAATTAGACATTATAACCCATGCAGTAAAGAATCAAGACAGATTCAAACCACATTAACCCTTATTGGAGTTTTTATTGCTCAAACATATTAAGGCTAGCCTCGAAAATTGTTCTTTTCTTCTCGTAAAAATCCCATGGTGGATACTGGTTCACTCGTTCGGCAGTGTTTTTGCACGGCGGAATTGCTGAAAAGGAAAGATTACATTTATATCACTTAGGTAGCAACAAAAACGTATACACAACTGTAAAATACCTGTTTATATAATCTTGCTTGGAGGAAAGATATAGCTTGTTCAACCTGTCATGGGTATTTCTATAACTTTAATTTATTGTCTTATTTGACCGTATCTCAAAATACAGTCAAACTTTGTTATCTCGAACAGGATGGGACTGTTTTAAAACTTCCGAATTATCCGAGTATTCAAGATATCAAGGGTAAAATACCTAAAATATTAGTGGTAGGGACTTGCAAATCTCTTCGACTTATCCACTGTATACGAGATATCAGTGTTTGAGATATTGAAGATCAACTGTACATGCATGTACAGTAAACACTGTAGGTACATTCATGCAAGCTGATATGCATAGATCTATATTAAATTAACTTCCGATTCTTTACGATCTTCATTTCTTGAATCCTCTGATATTGGTTTTTACATTCTGAGAATTGATCTAAAATCATAAAATTACTGAATCATTCTTGACGTCTTCATACAACTTATGATGTCCATGACAATATCTGCTTAATACATGTAATTAGTCTACACTTGATATTGGGGTTGCAGTTTCCTAATGAGGGTATAGATGATTTGATGTTAATATGAAACTGATTGTAAGTTAGGTACATATTTTTATAACGTAAAAGGTTCAGTTATCCAGAAATCCTTTATAATAAATTGTGTCTAAGCCACAAATGGTTATAAAGACTACATAAAAATATTCTCTGTATAAGATTACCACTGATTAAAAGGTAACGATAACTTACTCCACTCTCATGAAAGGATTGGTTTTAAGTTCCTCCTCAATGCTAGAGGGAATTGTGGGTAAATTATTTGCTCTCTGCTCCTAAAAAAAGAAACTGAACAACCATTAGATGTCATCCATTTTTCTCTCCCCTTACGTAATATGTTCCCCCGTTTTTCTATTTCATTTTCATTTTGAGTTTCCTGGGCTTCTTTAAAAGCTTACTTAATTAACTTTTAAACCTTCAAAGGATATTTTATAACTGAATATACCAATGTTTAATGGGAAAAAAAATCCCACCTATTGTACATCCATAATTTAATTGATAGGTTGACATATAAATCCATAAATCAAAGATTCATTCCCTTTCATCTCTATTTTGATTGTTACCACTTCAAGTTTATATTGACTCAGTATTGCTACATACCATGTAGATATATCGATCTCCATAGTAAAACAAACCACTTAAGCTTTCTCAACACAAATAAACACAAAAACTAGGAGTTGGGGGAACAATCAGAAATGATATGGCCATCCAGGGCAAAGCATTAAGAATTTTTTTTCAGTTTTAACAATGACAAAAATACATGTACATGTAGTATACTAGCTGTATTGCAGAATTATTTCTGTTTTTATAAGATGTCAATTTTATTTTATTTTTCAACTTTCTATAAATAATTGATTAATTACGGAATAGTGATTACATACCTTGGCCCAGGTAAATTTCTCCTTTGTGGTTGTATTCTCTGGTTCAACATGGAGGGCGTACTTCAAATTGTTCACAGTGTACTCATGGCCACAGAAAACACGCTGTTTATCACAAAACAAAACATGTATCAATGAGAGAAAATCTATCTATCTCTCTGTCCATCCGTCCGTCTATCTATCTATCTATCTATCTGTCTGTCTGTCTGTCTGTTACCCTAACTGTAGGAGCAGAAATGTCTACAATTGTACTACATGTATGTGTATAAAAGTTCCTCTTGGACTACCTGCAGTACTGTAGCTCCATGGGAAATTCGGTTCAACTCAAATTTTCCAAAGAACTGCAGATCTGCAGCTATTCTTGCACTAACCACATTTAACATTTAACACGTACTGTAATCATGCATATTAAACATTTTGTTGTGGATTTATATTCATTTGAAAATGTCATTTACAAAAGAAATTTAAATTTAACCCCCCCCCCCTCCCCTAGCATAATATTTCTGCTTGAATTAACATTACTTCTCCAACAGATATCAATCTCTCTAGTCTAAAAGGTTTGATAAAAAACAACACTTTTTACACTTTGAAAACTTAAATTCAGTCAAAGGCTGAATCTTTAAGGAGGCTGGATGGTCAACAAATTAACCTTCAGATCTACCTACAATTTTAACGAGGCCGGGTCTAATTTGTTCTGCCCTAGATTTTTGGATGAAACTTTTTACATGAATTTCTACTGATATAATTATTATTTTAAGATTAAAAAATAAGACATTTACCACACCGTTTGTTTAGGGGGTCATCTCAAAGTGTGTTAATCTTTAATATAGGACCCTATGGGATTTTGCTTGAAATGTATCAATTTTGCATATTTTTTACATTTTTTCAAAACTTCTGCCCTAAGGATTTCTTTTTCTGTTCTACATATTAAAGTTATTGCTAAAAGGCATCTAATGGTCAAATAAAAAAAACCTTTTACCTCCTGGTTTGTTCCAGGGGTCTTATCAAAGTTGATTTTTGTATGCCCAATTTCCCAGATTCGTCAGATAATGGCTATTTTTTATTTGACAAAAGCGGAAAAGGTGATCTAAATAGTATTATTAAAACATTCAGACATATTTAAGTAATAAAAAAATATATAACATCACATATTAAGGGTCATTGATATAAAATACATGGTTACTGTCTGAAATATATGAATTTAGCTATATTTAGGCGGGTTAAGAAAACAAGACAGAAGGCTAGGCTTGCTGAACCCTCTTCACGTTTTCGACCCGAGCCCAAATATAGCTTATACTTCGAGACATTTATGTTTATTCCACAATATAACATTATTTTTACGCATCAAACGAGATATTTTCAACAATTTTCGCTGAATATCTGCAGTTGAAACTATCACGCCATGGCGTCAACCTAGCAAAAAGATGACGTCACAATACAAATGAAACGCTGCGCGAAAGCGTGCGTACTCGTTCTGTACTCGGCCTCGTTAAGATACATGTATGATTTGTTTAGGTGTAAACTATTATTCAATCAAGAAAAAAATCCATAAATTTTACCTTTAAAATGGGGTATTTTACTATATTTTTACCTATTGCTATTCTTCTTAAGGAGATCAATACAGCCTAAAAATGGCCATGAACATCGAACCCTATTAACTGTATCTGATAGAGAGCCGCCTAAGAAACTGTAATTTCTGAGTTCATGAAGAGTTATTCCCCTTAAAATGCTTGGAATATTCATCTATTACAAAAAAAACAAATTTCATCAAGTACATGTATATACAGTATCAGTACTTAATGATGAAAAAAATAAGCGGATGTACCAGGTATATAACATGGCAAATACATCTGTGACGTATTGTTATCAACTATTTCTGCTGGATAATATTTTTTCATATTTTGACCATTTTACATTAATATGTATTGTTGCAGTGATTATCAGGACTTACTGTGTTTCCTGGTAGCTTGGACAGTATGGTGACAAGGGCGGAGTACATCATGTCTGGTGTCCCCTCAAAGAACTTCCCACATCCCCCCACAAACAGGGTATCTCCTGAAATTACACGTAATGCATATATCATAGGTACCAAACACATGTACATTAATATCTTTCTAACAAACTAAGACATATACGCAGGTGATATATGATATCCATGCATGACAGGAACCCATCAAATGCATGAAAATTCAACAATTTTGAATTTAAATGAATTTTAGTTTTTCATCTTTTACCTGTTAATTTTTTCCTGTGAAAATTTACCCGTAAACTCATTTACCTGTAAACACGGCTGGTTGTTCTCCGGAGGTGCTGGTGACATAGTAACAGATGTGACCAGTGGTGTGGCACGGGGTGAAGAGACACTTGACGTTCAGATTCCCCACCTATACTCAAACAAAACAGAACTCGTTGAAAAGAATTTGCATGTAAAGGAACTGAAAGCCCCATGCAGTTATATTAGCAAATCAGCTGCACTATGGAATATCTGGATCTTGACTAATTACTACACTGTCAAGCAACTTTGAACATTACATATGTAAAAAAAAAAGTACTGGTACATTTGCAACAGTGGAGCCATATAATATATAGATCAAGGTTTTTCCAGAATGCCTCAATATGTAGCCTTAAAATGCAAGGTCTTTTGAAGAATAGATACTGTAACAATCATTTCTATAAAATTTAAACTACATACATGTTATTGTATCTAGTATATTAGAGAATCATTAATTATAAAATGATATGTGATATATATGCTATAAAAGCTAATTAACATTTTCTAATATTTCAAAAAGCAAGAAACTCTGCAGGTGATCTAAAATAAACTGTAAAAGCACATGTATTCTATGCAGTGTTAATGAGGCACAATGACACTATTTTTGTGAGCAGGCCAAATTGCCAAGCTGACACCATATACTGAGGATATATATGTACAATAATTCTCTGTCTGCATTTCATTGGAAAGCAGTGCATATTACCTTAAACTGGTCCCCATGTCCAACTTTAGTATTGAGAGCAGGTATCCTGTCATCACCACCATAGACCACAATTTTCTGACTGGGTACCAGTTTTACTAGTTTATCATTTCCATTGGCATGATCCCTAGAAGGGTCAAATAATAAAGAGCTGAATTATATATGAAAAAAAACCTCCAATTTTTTTAGGTAAACTTCAGGAAAATCATGATCTATAGAACAGTATAATTATGTAAGCTAGGCTGTTAATAAATTTGACTGACATATACTGTAAACCAACTTTTATTCATGTGCGAGAAATTTTCGCGAGGTTAGCGAGAACGTTGTCATCGCGAATATTTCTTGCTGTGAACCAATCCTTTGTCTATAGTTTTTACAACAATACAGGTCTGGGTAAGGCTTGGTTGCAAACATTAGTTGTCGCAAACCAGTTTATCGACAGTTGATCGCAAAATAAAGTTGCCACAAATAAAACTTGGTTTACTGTAACAGTATTTATATATGCTTGAAAAGAAAAGGAACAAAAAATAAAAATGTATTTCTGAATCAGTTCTCTAACAGAAAAGCAAATATCTGCCATCTATAAATACTTTTCAAAAAAGCTAGTTTTCCGGCTGTATATTCATACCGATAATTGTATTTATAAATGTTCATTCTTAATAATATTTAGTATAGATTTAAAAAAAAAAAATATTCATTTTGACAGAGAAATGTTATTTTTGCTGTACTATGTAGCTTAAAAGTGATTTTTGATTTATACCAGTGGTGGTGCGTTGTCAGAATAGTTGTTAAGGTGCAGTTCTCTTCCTTGATGGCATCTAATATCTGCAAAAATAAGATGAGGAATATATTCAACACTGTGGAATCATTATAATTCAATTTTCAAGGTATTTGTGGGTAGCCCTCCCCCATGAATTAAAGTCCTCCACAGAAATAATTTAATTAACATTACAGAAAACTGATGCACCCACAAAATTACATCCTCATGAATAAGAAAAAAACTCTCAATCCACAAAAATTTGCCCCAACGATTTCAAATGATTCCACAGTATACAGTCACGCTATAGCTGGGGCATATGGTACATGTATTATGATTGATCTAGCGTGCATGCATGGCACCACTTGGTGGGGAGGTGGCCTCCTATTCTGTGGATCTGCTGAATCTAGATGTTCTCAACACAAGAATATTTATTAAATACTGGTAATATACAGTTGTCCACAGTAAATAGGGCATATATGAGTAACAGGTGTTGAAAAGTCAATTAAGTCTCAACTGGGACTCAAACCCAGGGCCTCTGCTTAACGTGCCAGCGTTCTAACCACTGAAATACATGTATTGAGACCCGATATTGACTAACAGTTACACATCTGTTAGCTCAGTGACATACATGCATATGTTTTTTACAAGTAGATTATGATCTATGGCACCACTTGATCATGTTGATGGCCCCTTAATTTACCTTTTGGGGTTCCACTGGATCCACAGCTGCACACTGCCTGGTCTCTTCGTCAACCAGCAGGTACATGTAGTTATCTTCCAGGGCGGGCACAAGTCGAATCTTCATGTCGGGCTGAGAGATGGTGATAGGTCTGGAGTGAAATTGTCGACTCGATGTCCCAAATTGTGACACCTTCCTTACAATAGCTGTCGAATTTTAGGCTTATGAGCTTAAACTTTTCATTTCGAAATAACTTATAAGGTATAATTCTTGCAATACTTTGAATTAAATCACAGTTTGCTAAACACGATTTGTTTTTCTAACATAATTCTATTGGCAAACACAGTGGCACCAAGAATTGGGCTCGATTTTTATACGATTTGTAATCAAGTTTTTAAAAAATTCATAAAATTCCAACATTATTTTTTAGACTTGGATGTATGGATGGGCTGTTTAAAAATCACGATTAAAATATGTTTTCATTAATTTTAAAAACATCAAAGACCAATTTTTAGCACGATATTCGTGATGTAAAAAGCCAGGTAAAAAGTGTGGTTCTCTTCGGCTAAGATTTTTATTAAATAAATTTAAAGATTCACCAGATATGATATAAAAAACATAATTTTTCATCATATTTGTCTGAACATGGAACTTCAAAGCATGACAATTAAATTACCTGGGTTAAGTGTAGCTTTTGCTACTTGTTTAAGTTTAGAGGAAATTCGAGTCCACGGCATTTGTGTTGTGTTAAGTCGTACGTAATGGTTTCGTATAAGTCTTATTTTTCAACATAATTATAGGCCTATTTGTTCTTATACACGTCAGATATCCAAAGTTTCACCAAATTTAACGTAAATCAATATAACAGTATAAAGTTAGCAATTTAATCATGTGCCTCAACAATATGTCATTCGACTTCATTACAAAATCGACTCATAGTGATCTGTGTTCATTAACACTGGAAAATGCAGATATATAAATGAAAGAAAAATTAAATTCAATTTATTGGCCAAACCACATCTGGCCCAAGTCATACATGTATACAGTCGCAGTATGAGACACGTTTAATAGGACCAAACTACGAGGGCCTATAGATATAGCACAAAAACTATCCAGTCAATTAATATTTCGTTTTAATTTGGCAAAAAGTTTACTTATATGTTATCCTTCCATCGCTGAAAATTGTAGGAAAATCGTATGTTTGTAATATTTTTTACAAATTAATTTAAAAATTGTAACCCCCTTTTTTCTATATAATCCTACATAAAAGTTCGGGAATGATTCGGACATACGACCAAGATTTGAGCGCGCTAAACAGATGAACTGTCCAGTCAATTCACTTTATATACAGGACATAGTTTACTCATTTACTCATGACCTATTACTGGATTTTTTTTTAAAGGAAATAGTATGTTTGAAACATTCTCCCCCGAGACTTCTTTAATTACATGAAAGATAATTACATAATATAATTATACATTCCACATATTTTTTGCTTGTAAAGTGTGTTGAAGACTACGGCAGTTATAACACTGTACTCCAAACAGGGTACTCAAAGGTTAAATGACGAATTTTTATTATGACGTCACAAACATTGAACGCTGTTAACTGCAACGTCACAAGCGAAAATCAAAGTTTACGCTTGTGGCTGTTACTGTGGCTCTTCTATTTCCATGAACTTACTCGTTGGATAAGATAGGAATTTTAAGGTATAACTCACATTTGCAGACAAGGTATGAAGTTAATAAAATGTAAATATAAGCATTAAATCATGATTTTTTTAAGTATACAGTCTCATAACTGCAGCGATGTGTGCATACAAATTTTCATAACGCGTTACTCAATTTGTATGGACACACCGCTGCAGTTATGAGACTGTGTATACTTAAAACAAGTTGCTGTCCTTTAAACAAGGACTACAATACATGGACCATTTGCATGTGTTTCCAACGAAAACGTGAAAGCTTTAAGATTATCAGAGATTCCTCCGACTCTAGCCGCCCACTTTTTACCACTAAATTTGTACGTTGTATCACGTATAGCCCTCACTTTTTATCTCAGAGTTTGAGGGATTTATACTTCTAAAATAATTTTAATCTATATAAATGAAGATTGCATGTATAGTATCAGGCAATCGGCGAGTCCTACTATTTGCGCACACAGTACGCTTCGCACTACTTTGTTAACTATGCAGTGACAGCTTTGTGTAAATTAATTTCATATTTTGATGCATTTTTCTTGAGATTTTAACTTTAATACAGTGACGTAAATATTCAATCATCTATTATTTACAGTCACATAATTATTCAATCATAATTAAATGCTTACAAAATTTTAATCGGGAAGTACTCTAGCTTCGCCTACTGTAAAAGTAAAGTTAAGCTACATGTGTATTCGGAAAACAACAAAACATTGCAAATTATGCTATTTGATGCCAGTTGTAGTTTCGGCATAACATTACCTTATTTCATAATATATTTACTGAAAGTTCATATCACATGCCGATCATTTCTTTAAAAAGAATTCTTTGTTTCTGTTACGTGTACTGTTTACCGACAACTTTACAATTACAGCGCCTTTGAACTTATGTGTGCTTATGGCATGGAATCCCGATCCTGATTCAGATTAAAGTGTGCTAGCCTGGTTCCCTGAGCTACCCATTACGCAAAGGAACCAGGCTAACTCACGCGCAGGCTGAATTTTCCCCATAGCATCCGGTTTAACCTGCAGAAGGATAAAGTTTAACAGTTTAACCTCGCTTATATATTTTCTGCGTGGACCTTGCAAAAAAATCAAGTATACTAGTACACGTAACTATATATATATATATATAGAAAAATGTTTTCAGTAGACGATAACACAATAATCCATTTCTTTCAAATTTAATCGCCGATCAGGCGAAAGCGCTCTGGATTAAATTTGAAAGAAATGGATTATTGTGTTATCGTCTACTGAAAACATTTTTCTATATCGTTACCTATACCAAGGACTTATTCGTTTTTATATATATATATATATATATATATATATATATATATATATATATATATATATATATATATATATATATATATATATATATATATATATATATATGATTTACTATGGATGTACATGTACAATAGAGGCATTTGTCTGGATTTCTAATCTTGAACAATATTTACCTTGTAAATACATGCAGCTGATTAGCAGACGAAACTTTCAATCCAATCATGATTATATAGCTCTAGAAAATGATAGGCATTTTTCGAGGATAAATGAACTTCTAATGAAGTGTTTTGTCTCATTGAGTTTCAAATGTCAAAGAGTGAGCCTAAACGAACCTTCAAATGTGTATCAAATCTAATAATTCACGTTTCCCCACTTACAGTTAAAGTACCGTAATCTGAATATATAAGCCACTGAAAAAACAAAATAAACAGCTATACTCAAATTTTAGATAATGAGGTAAACATATAATTATTTTGCATTTCTTTGTGAAAAATAATATTGTATTAATTTAATCCAAAATATATGCTTATTGTCCTTGAATTGAAAGATAAAATATTGAGATGATATTAGTGAAAGATACAGTCTCATAACTACACCAGTGTGTGCATACAAATTGAGTCAAGCGCGTTAGAAGATTTTTATGCAAACATCGCTGTAGTAATGAGACTGTATACTTCAAAAAATCATGATTTAATGCTTATATTTATATATTTTTAGCTTCATGCCTTGTCTGCAATTGTGATTTATACCTTAAAATTCTTATTTTATCCTACGGGTAAATTCATGTAAATGGAAGAACCACAGTAAAAGCCACAAGCGTGACGCTGCAGTTTACAGCGTTCAACGTTTGTGACGTCATAATAAAACTCGTCATTTTAACCTTTGAGTACCCTGAATGTATTACAGTGTTATAACTGCCGTAGCTTTCAACACATATTACAAGCAAAAATATGTGGAATGTAAATATTTGAGTTTGAACAATGGTTAAATTGACTTATAAATATATACATGTAATTATGGAAATAGGGAATTCGATGTAATATAAAAAATATTCAGAAAGTTTATTGCTCTTACCAATCACAAAATGAAGATCCTCCATTAAATCAGCTGAAAAGTGACTTCAGATTGACTGAAAGGTGACTAAAAATTGACTGCATGAAAAAGTGAACGAGAATTGACTGAAAAGTAAGTGAAAGTGACTAAAAAATATAAGTGAAAGTGGCTGAGAATTGACTAAAAGGTGACTGATAATTGACTAGTTGCACATATCTGCAATCAAGTCACATATGTTGACAAATTCCCAGCAACACTGTGTAACATTATCTAGTATAAAGCTCAAGGGGAATGTGCGGTCATCTTGCTGGTGTCAAAGGATGAAAAAGCAATAAATATGAGGTTCCACATGCTGTTTTGTATGCAAATTACGAATACAGAATCAGAACAATGCCTTTTCAACCACTTAGAAAAGCTGTAGAACTGGGCAGCTGCAGACTTATTTTAAAGGTGTAAAAATCTGAAAAAAGAAAGGGGTTTATTGGTTTCTTCTCTATAGCCATTTATTGAGAAAAGAGTTGAATCTTGCACATTTTTGTAGTGACTTTGTCTTAAAATAGGATATCCTATTTTTATCAGTCGGCATGAGATCTATTTTTAGAACAATAAGAATCCAGTCTTCACTTAGAACTCCTGTGTCTATGGAGGCAGATTTACGTTATATTTTCATAGAAAAAAAAATACCTAAATGCCGATTCAAATCAATCTGTGGTGAATGTGACAGACATCTCTGTACCAGTTCCAAGGGTTTTTTTTCCAGTTCTATATTATATAAGTAAAAATTGAATTTCTTTTTTTTTTTATAGAAGTAGGGTAGGAGTTCAAAAATTAATTGTCTTTTATAAAATATACATATTAATATATATTTTTCAATGAAAATATAACTCCAATATACTTCCATGGACACAAGAAAAATATATCTCGTGGTTTTGAGACCCATTTTAAGAATAGGGTACCCTCATTTAAAACAAAAACTTTACAATTTGAATAAGCAAGTTTAGACCTTTTTCTCAACAAATGGTTGTAGACTGGACCGTAATTACATTTGTATAATGTCCTCTTTACTTTTTATTCAGACTTCTAAATATTGAATTTAATTCTGTAGCTACGCAGTTCCAAGTGATTAAAAAAAGTCAATGTTCTGCTCTTGTATTTGTAATTTGCAATCAACAGAACAAGCAGTACCTCATATCAATCGCTTTCTATCTTTTGACAACAGTTTTAGTCAGTTTTGGGCAAAAACAAGCCAGTTCAAGAAATGTTTACATTTTCATCTTCAAATGTACAAGATGGCCACACACCCCCTTAATTAGTGTAAAACATAAACTAGTGTAAAACTTAAAATATTATATTACGTAAATCGTAAACATGAATAAGTGTAAAATTTAATTAAGTGTATTTAACATTATTCATGAGTGTAAAAATATATCAGAGCAATGTTATAAGGAGACGCTTACAGCTAACAGCTTAGATCTGAATTGTTTTTAATTATCTATGTAAAGACATGAACAGAGATAAGCCTTATTTAAATAACATTTCAATTTCATGACAACGACTTGTCTGTGTATTTTAATATAGATATAATAATTATTAAGCGCTTATTTGCTGAAACAAAGGATGGTAACGTGAATGGATATGGTAAATATGAATTTAAAATTTGCAATAGATTGATTGTCCTAAACATTTCGTTTTGATAGTCATTTAAATCAAAGTACTGAAAGTACTAAAAAGCGCTAAGCGGGGAAGAAAGTGTTAAAAATATATCGATTGATATGAAAATACATGTAAAGAATCATATCGTTCGTTATTGAGAAAAATGCACTTAATATGTAAAATTGAAATTTCAAATTTACAATTATATAACAATCTGCCTTATGTTTAAAAAGAGAATGCTTGATTTTAGAATTTTAGCAATTTCTGGAAATCGAGATCATTTGTAGTAATTTTATAATGATATTGCTAGTTAGTTTTAAACAGATTTCGCTACTGTTTAGCAGAGCTACAGAGTGCATGGTTCTTGTAAAGTGTTTTTTTAGTGCGTAATTTGTCCATACTGCACATAAATTAGATCATTAAAAAAATTATATTTGCAAATTAAACGAGGTTAGCTGGTATCACTTTATACAGATTATTTCATATGTTTATTGAAGTATTTCAAGTAACTCGTCAAAAATTCTTCATTTTTATATAAAACATGGTGTTCATAACTGTAAGATATTACAATTTAAAACACTCAAAACCTATTGATGTTGTAGAATTATTTCACTTATTAGTAAACACCTAAAACACAACTTAATGCATATACCATCTTTTTTTTCTCTCGAAATAAATCATCATGATATGGGTTTTGGAGCACCCGTATCTGATATAAAATAATGACATTTAAATGAAACTTATTGTTAATTTAATACATGTACTAGTAGAACAAATGCATCTGCATGCAGGATAACTTCAATTTAAATGAGTTCTCCCTACTGCAAAGTTATGATATTTCAAGAGTACGTCATCTCCAGGGTACGACCTCTCAGCATCCGCCAGTAGGTGGCGGTATATAGGAAACGCGAAAACGAAAGTGGAAGTAGGTTTAGAAATCTGCCGACAAAAAAGCGCTACAGCTATGCTTAGCGCTTTAAAAATGTCTACAAAATAAAATCTTGTGTTTTACTCTACAATAAAGTTGTCCAATTATAAACAACCCGGGAATTTACAAGTAGAAAACTGAATTTGAACTTAAATATCCTAGATGGTTAAATGAGCACAGGTTTGAGAGATTTCTGCGATTTTTAATTTTACTTAAAATAATGTTGACAGATAAAATAATAACATAAAACTGTGCTAAGGATGAATTTTATGAGTAAGAAATTATAAATTAATGTTAAGATTTATATGATTGTATATTTAATGATAGATTTTACTTACCCTAATTTTATTTTATCAAAACTCACAAAAATAGCGACTTTTTAAGAATAAATATACCGATATGTCTATTGCAAATGGCCTTTTCCTCATAATCTTCATGCAGAGGAACGGTTTTATTCTTTAGTACATCTTTAATTCAATAACAAAGAAACATCGATTTATCAATGGTTCGTTTAAGCTTAAGGATCAATCAATTGATAAATGGATGCTTCTTTGTCACTGAAGTAAAGATGTACTGAAGCTACATTCCTCTATTAATAAACCTGTTCTTCTGCATAAAGGTTATGAGGGAAAGGCGGTAGTACCCGATATTAATGCATCCTCTGTATGGAATCAAAAGTTTCTTGGGATACCAACATAATTATAGTGTGTATTAAAAAAAATGACACTCTCGGATATTATTGCAATTTATGTAATATATTTATCCAATTGCAAAATCAACTGTACATACTATATATGTACCTGCAGTAGTCCATGTAAACTGCACCGAAGTGCATCATGAACGAATCACCAGGCAAAGTACGTGATTTAATGTATGTATATAATTATCTCTCAAATAAGAAAATATGAACAGTGACCTTTTTCATTGGTATAAAAAAGTTTAGTGTTTCTATTGGTCAACTTTATACACATTGTATATAGGTGTGCCCATATCTTGGGTATATAAACGTATCAACGGATTGTAGCATCACACCATCTTTGCCCGTACTGCGTGAATCAAGCAAAGAAAAACAATACATTAGCTTAAACTTATCTTATTCTGCTAATTGTAGCATCAGGATCCGGGCGGAAGGGAAAGAATGCAAAACAACTAACAGGGTCGTTATAACAAGGTAGGATTCGTTTCAAATATTTTAATTATCTAATTTAATTATAAATGATCTAAAGCGATAAATATTTTTTTTTTCATTTTAAAAAATCTTTCATATTTTCTTTTAAAAACCTTTACATGTACAAAGTATTGAAAAAAAAAAAACAAACCTCAAATATAACTTTTTCAAAGATATTTTAGCTCTGAGAGAGAGAGAGAGAGAGAGAGAGAGAGAGAGAGAGAGAGAGAGAGAGATGCTTGCATTTATTAATAGCATACAACAAACGATCTTGCTTTTTTGATACATAAACATTGATGATGTATACTCTAAGCAAGGTGCAAAATTTATCGTAATATGTCGAGCACAATTGAATGTTACGCAGTTTTCGATTAATATACAAGGCATACAGAACTCACTACTTTTTTAATGTAATCAAAAGTAGTGTCTTGTTTTTGGCTACATTTGTAAGATTTATCATCATGTGCTGTTTGAAACAGATTTTTTTTCAAATTTTGCTTTCCTGGTTTTTAATGAGAACACAAATAATCATTTTCTGAAGGTCTTGGTATCCAAAAAGCTAAGGCTGTTAAGGGTCAAAATCGACCCCACCTTAAGAATAAATGACTCTTTTTCTGATTATTGCTCTGATGGCTGGGATTTTTAATAAAAAACATCGAATTTACAAATCTTAAAATATTTCTTCTCAATTTACATATATATTTGAAAAAAAACCTCTTAATGCATGGTCCATGAACCCCTTTACCTAAATTGTGAAATTCTTGGCCCCTGAGATCCTTTGATATAGCAAACTAAAATAATTTAGGTTAAAAAGATATACTATAAATAGACCCATTCGCGGTAACTGCGGTACTGCTCTTTGCAGGGCAAAATGAAATAGTTTGGTGAAATACGACGTAACATCAATTGTTTCAATAACGTCATTTTATTATCTACCTACTAAAACTTCGGCAAAGTATATCAATTTGCCCTGCAAGAGAGTACCGCAGTTATTGCGAAAGGGTCTATTGAGTAAAAAAAACCCCCGGTATAGTGTAATTAAAGAAGTGGGAAAGCCACTGTTATATAAATTTGCTCTCACCAACCAAAAAATGACGTTCTTAAATTCAGTCGACTGATAAAAGCTACTGACGAGTGCTAGTAACTGAAAATTGACTGAATGACATACTTCTGCAAGTCAGTTATATTTCCAGGCTTTACAGTTTCAGTTTACAATTACATGGATCAATCACTTAACTAATGGTAGATATTCATCTTGTAAATACGTATCTTACATGATATAGTTTGGTGATAAAAATACCTTGAGCAATTTCTTTAAAACTGTCTGAAGACAAATTAAAGAAATAAACACACACTGAAAGAATGCCAAAATTATCATAGGATATCATAAGATATATCACGGTAACGGAGTTATGAAATAATTCCATGAAAAATGAAATGAAATGCTAAATGAAGAATAATAATATCAAGGTCGAGAGAAAGATCAATCAGAGAATGATTGCACCTATGAATGGCTTGCCTTTAAAATATCTGTTTTTCTTTTTAAAGTCTGAGAACATATTGAAAAAAGGTTTTTTTCAAGGAAGCTGGATGTTAAAAAAATCATTTATCAGATGTAGGTATGGTGTTTTAGCCATAAACAATTATATTAAGTCAAGAGAAGTTCCAAATATATAAACTATAAATATTGAAATTTAATTAGAAATTTTAATATCTGCATACGAAGCTTTCTTAAAAGAAATTTATATACACTGTATTCTAAACACGAAAACAACCATCCAAACCTCATCAATGTGGTTTATTTAATTAGTCACAGTGATACATGTAGAAGGACAGAAGGATAGGCCACTGATTGAATGTATTGGCAAAATAAATTTGAATACATAATATACTAAAGTACAATATAAAGACAAAGCCTATGGGCTATTTGTGCATTGGTACAAAAAGCGACATCATAGAAAGAAAAAAGGAAAAGTATTTTTTTTCCATTTTACAGGTTTTTCTTCGTTCGAAATTGTACCATGAACCCAACGACAACCCCTCCGTTGATGAGACTGATACTGAATGTGTCTCTTATCTTATTATCAATACAAACAACGACAAGTACGAGATATCCAAGCTTACAACATACAACAATATATGACGCAACAACTACCGAAAGCCCGCCACATACAACCAGTCCAAGAGATATCTTGTCCAATTTAAACTATCCAGTACAAGAAACAGCAACAACAACAGAAAAAGAGGCCCAACAGACAACAACAGCAGTTACAAACCAACAACTAATAGCCATGACGATTAAAACAACAAAACCATCGCCAAATACCTTGTCTAGTCTAATACAACCAACAAAAACAACAACATCAAACATAACAACAAAAACAACAACAGAAATGGAGTCGACTGCCCCACAGCAGACAACAACAGCAGTTACAAACCAACCACTCATAGCCGTGACGACTATAACAACAGATCAATTACAGTATACCTTGTCCAGTCTAAAACCCACGGCAAAAAGAATAGCAACCACAATCAAAACAGCAGACACAACAACAATACATTCAAGAAGACGAGATTTTGGACAGTTAACATCAGAAGACAAATCAAATCAAGAAGAATTGTTTCTTCCTAATGAATCGTTACCCAAAGTGTCCCCTGACAAAGGTGCCTCTATCACTTCTGATTTTACTCATTCCCCTCATGAGGACAAAACATTGGTTTTGGAAAACAATCAAGCATACGAAAGGGATGTTCAAAATGGCGATAAAATTGCTTTTGACAACGAAACAAATATTGGTTCAGATGTCTTAAATATCTCTTTTCTTGAAAGGTTCGATAAAAGCACACCCCAAGCAATCAATGAGACACTAAAAGAATTACGATGTTTAAATTTAGGCCAAGCTAAAATAAGAAACACAACAAAACTAGATTCTGGCATTGATATTCAGGTAATGTGCAATGACCTTATACAAGTACTGGAGAACGAGACAGCAAACTCAAACCGGAGTAACAACACGGAACCGAATGAAGTCGCCCCGGGACAAAACTACGCCGCTCTTTCTTTAGTCATTGTTGGGTTTGTAGTCATGCTTTTAAATGGATTAGTGTTAACAGTCTCTAGAGATTCCCATATACGAAAAAATATTTACCTCAATTTAGTACTTGGCCTTGCTTGTAACGACTTTGTCTTAGGCTGTGCCACATGCATCGGAGGATTGCGATTACTTTACAGATTGATCGATGGCATGGAGGTTTGCATCGCAGTAACCGTGCTAGGATCTTCTTGTTTGCTTATATCACTCTATCAATCTTTACTGATAAGTCTTCATCGCTTCTTGGTCCTTTCTAACAATGAATACAGCGAAATATTTTTCAAAAATAAACGGAAATATTTTGTCTGTTTCACCGGATGGGTCCTCCTTCTTGCATCTGTCTCAACGTTCGTTTCGCCAGTAAGTGCAGACAATGGTTTGTGCTATCACGCTATTGTGTTTGCGGGTCGACTTTATAAGGTGCGTTTGTTTTTCACAGTGATCATCATCACTTTCATAATTGCTACTCTAGTATTTTACTTTTTAGCTATGTATAGCCTAAGAGCAAGATATCTGGAAATGTCATCTACGTTTTTGAAATCTTTGAAGACAGAAAACAACAAAGACCGATCAACCAACAAAAAAATTATAGATTCAATGAAGCTGGTCACAATTCTTCTGGTAGCTCTCTTTATATTTTCAGGTCCATTTGCTTATCTTAATATGGTTGATATTGACCACGAAAAATATAAAACTCTATTTTTCCTAGCGTTTGCATTCGCTGTTTTGAACTCCCTTATAAATCCTATTATTTATTATTTCAAAATATCAGAATTCAAGAAAACGTTGAAAAGGATGTTCTGCAATAAACAATACGACGAAACAGCTGAAACAAACGGCACTTAAATTAAAGATACGTCACAAAACAGAACAAATGTTAAAGAAACTGTTTAGCATGTAAGTATCGTGGTCCGCCACAGCAAACCATAGTTATCTGACATTTCTGGAAGGAAAAAAGTTAATAACAACAGTACATTACTGTTTTTTCCAAGAGTCTGAAACATATGAGATATTATATATAAATTATTCTTATCACATTTAAACAGAACAGAATATGTACAATGGTGATTTAGGGCAGAAACTTGAATAGGATACGCACATTTAAATCTCTTTTTGCATTTTTAAAACAATTTCAACCTTTAGCCGGTTTCTTAATAATAAATATGGAAATGATCCTGATTTAAAGCAAAGTTTAAATATACGATATTTTGGTAACAAATTAAACCTTTTCGAAATAGAGTTATTTTTCAATGAAATCGATGTTTTCATGTTGTGTTATATATTATTCAACACGATAAAACGTTGTTAGCTGAAAACTAACTTAGAAATTGTTCATCTCTAGCATTGCGATCAGGCCTGAAGAGACTCGATGATCTGTAACCCTTTACACGAAGAAACTTAAGTTAATTTTTTTTTTTTTCAATTACTAGAGGTTTCGTGAAAATGACATAAGAAATGACTTACGGTATTCGTAAATCAAATAATGAAGATTAAACTTATGGTTTTTTTGTGACAAGGACGACTGTATATTTTTTGACCAAAGGAAAAGGTTTAGTGAGGCTTGATGTCAACAAATTAGCCTTCAAATCTGCCTATTTTTTTTTTTTAAATATGATTTACATGTATCTATGAAATAGCATTCAGTAAAGAAAAAAACTACTAGTATGTACTTTACCTATAAATTTTAAGTACTATATACTTTACCTATAAAATTCTTAAAGTTCCTCATAAGAGGGTTCGATGGTCGCAGCCATTTTTAGACTGTATTGATCTCCTTTAGAAGAAGTTAAGTAAGTTAAATCCTTCTCCGTGCCATGAAGGCACATAAGGCCGGTGCTTATCTTCGGTTTCCGTTGTGCGAAGCGGATGGGAGTCATTGACTTCCCCTGGATGGGACAACAGTCCATCGCAGGTTAACCCCCAGCGTAAGCCGGTACCCAATTTCAGCTGGGTGGACAGAGGCAATGTAGATAAAGTGCCCTGTCTAAGTGCACAACACACAACATCAAGTGACCACAACGGGGTTTCAACCAGCGACCTTTCGGTTACTGGCCTAACGCCCATAACCACTGAGCCACGTTCTCCTCTAGAAGAAGAGTTCTATTTAAAAATATTGGAAAATACCCAAATTTATCAGGTATAAGATATGGATTTTTCTTTATTTAATAATAAATATAATGGCTAATTTTTTTACCCAGCCTCCTTAAATCAGTTTTAATACAGCTTTGGTCGGTAAGAATGACAGCGATTGGAAAAATTGGTGTGTGAAGCTTTGTTGACATCGAGTAACAGCTGTTTCTACTGCATTAGTATTCATAATTGGACATGACTGTACTATTTCATAATGTACATTATCCTTATGTGTGTAAATTAACATGTTAAAATGTACAACATCAATAATATATGCCTTACTTATAATTAAAATTATAAACGAAGTAGCTTTAAGGGGGCTGGTTGGTTGGGCCTTTTTTTTTTTGTAGACTTTCTAAGTATCCTGGCAAAGAAGAGCTTTGTATAAAATATATCGGAAAATAATCAAATCTAAAGCTAACTAAAACCATTTTAACAAGAGCTTGGACTTTGGGCAATACGTGACAAACTCCGATTTGATGAAGGGGGGGGGGGGGGTTAACACATATATGAATACATCAAACGAATGGCATTCGCCCGACTTCATTCAGGGATGTGTATTTAGTTGAAACAGCGAAAATTTCAAAAAAGAGGGTAGATCGTCTATGAATATTTTAAAATTGAAATGTGCGTATTTTTGTGAATTTGGAGAAAGTAGGTCATTATTTGAAAGCTTGTTTTGATTAGCAAACTAGATAGTAACATTCCACCGAAAGGCCAAGCTATTGTTAAACTGCTCTTTTGTTTTTTAATTTCCTTTACTCAACAATTGTTTATATCTTAAAAACGTAATAATAAACTTATTTAAGGTGAATCATATGGGCCATGTGTTGACCACCCAGCCTCCTTAGGCCCTGTTTAAAATTGATTTTATAATTTACTGTTGATATACAGATTTAGTTATCTTCAAGTTTTCATAGTACATGTAATTTGAAAAAACAAATATTGCATTTTGTTGTTTTTTTTATGTTATTTGTTATTCACACATACAGATCATGATCAAGAGTATAAATCGAAACTTATGTTCTTATTCGTTTCGCTCAAACGAACATAAATTATTTACAAAATAACAGAACGCATGACTAGTGAAGGAAGCACTTATTTGCTGCATTTATTTACGCGTACAAATACAATTAAAGAGTCTTTAAAATTCTTTCTGAAATAAAGCAAACTACATGTTATTATGCATATTCCTTTGATTTTTTAAATGTCACTGAAATGATAAGTTGTTGGAAGGGTGGGGATAGTGTAAAGGCGGCAAAGAAAATCCCTCGAATGAGTACAGATAGTGCTTAACTTGAATACCTGTTCTACAGGTTATACACTATAAATAGTAGCCAATGGCTACAGGTTCAAATATATAAACCTAAAACATATAATACGGGTTCTAGTATTTATGATAACTCAATTTGTATACAGTTGTATTGTACATGTGTTTTAAATGACCGTTTCTATTGTATTCTGCGCTACGCATGCATTTGGTACGTCGATATCTTCCCCTTTTTATTGTTTTGTAAAAAGTCTGAATAAAATGTCAATCTCACTGTATAATTTTTGTTTACTTATCAATCAAATTACCATTGAATTAAAACAGTTTTGATTTTATGGGAGTTGAACACGATTTGAGATCAAAAATTTTTTTTTTATTTTTTATGTATAAAATGGTTTACTGGTGCATTTTACATGATTGACCAAAATATTGAATGTTAAAGTCAAGTTACAAGCGAGATACAAAGGTAAGAATTGGTTGTTATGTAGACAAAGCTCGAGTCTTATAGTTGTTTACAAGATATGTAATGTAAAGAATTACCATTTCTTAGACAAAGTAACATGTAAAAACCAATTTAAACTAACTCAATATCTTCATAAATACTAGTATCAACAAAAGAAAGATACATTTCATTAAATCTTACACCAATACAACACATATGTAAAACATAGGTAATCACAGATTACAAAGCTCACCGAGACGAGACATCACCCTTATGAGATTTCACCTTTATGAGACTATCTTTATCATATTAAATGAAAATCATACTTTATGATCTTGGATATTCATGGATTCTGTTTAGACACAATATCGTATATCATCTGTTAAAAAATTGTATGATAATCATATGTTTATATGTTAATCAATACAATAATATAAAATTAAATATTGCATCCTATCATATTTACAACATATATCATATAATACGATAAAATACCATAATAAACAATGATGAGATATGATATTGTAACGTATGATATGACATTGTATTGTGTAATAAGTTATTGTATTTGATCAAATAATACGATATCATAATATATAAAACAATATAGTATTATCACAACATTGTATCATATCAAATGATACAATATTATGTGATAAAGTAAAATATCATATAATGCAATATTATATTATACATATTGTATCATATGATACAATAATATTTATTACAATATCATACAATACAATTTCAAGTGACGTGATAATATATATTATATTATAAACCAATATCATATTATACAATATCGTATGATACGATATTATATAATATAACAGTATCATATTATACAATTTCATGTGATATAATTCTATATTACAGAAACTAATATCATATTATACAAAATCGTATGATACAATATTATAGAATATACAATATAGTATCATAGGATACAATATCATATTTTGCAATATCTGATGTAATAGTATCATGTGATTAAATAATAAATTAATAATACAATATAATATTATACAATATTGTATCATAATATACAATACTATACATAACGATATCATGATACAATATCATTACATAAAATATCAAAAAAAATTATACAATATCATATCGTATCATATAACTTTTTATAATAGTACATATGATATTTTATTGTATCATATTAAACAATATTGTTTCATACCATACAATACTATATCATAGGAATCATGTTATATCATTTATCAACAAACACATCTATCTACAAAGCAGGTTTGAGTGAGGTAGGAGATTTCTTTAGCATCCTTGATAATGGAGATCAGGCTCTGCATCTGAAGCAACCTCTGCGTTTCATTTATAATATAGTTAAATCAACTATGCAAGCTATCATCTATAAAACATGTGACCTGTTCCAAAAAAACTAAACCTCATCCAGCATCCGAAACCTATGGCTCAGATTCAGCATTCAAGCGTGTCAGGTGCATCAGTATACATAAGACGCAAGTCCATGCAAGTTTGGTGAAGTTCAGACCAGTAATAACTAAGATATCATCATCAGAGGGCATTAGCAATTAAAACCTTAACTGCTCCAGCATCTGCAACCTATGGCTCATATTCAACATCCATGCCTGTCAGGTGCATCTGTATCATAAGACACACAATCCATTCAAATTTGGTGAAGTTTGGACCTGTAATAACTAAGATATATTTTTTAGCATCCTTGATAATGGAGATCAAGCTCTGCATCTAAAGCTTCTTCTGTGATTCATTCATACTACAGTTTAATCAACTATGCAAGTTTGAAAAAGTACTATTTTCTATTAAACATGTGACCTGTTCCAAAAAACTTAACCATATCCAGCATCTGAAACGTATGGCTCAGATTCAGCATTCAAACTTGTCAGGTGCATCAGTATCATAAGACACACCATCCATGGAAGTCTGGTGAAGTACGGACCAGCAGTAACTTAGATATTGCTATCAAAGGGCACCTGCAACAAAAACTTTAACCAGCTCTAAAAACCTTAACCTCCTCCAGCATCCGAAACCTATAGCTCAGATTCAGCACTCAAGCCTGTCTGGTGCATCAGTATCATAAGACACACCATCAATGCAAGTTTGGTGAAGTACGGACCTGCAGTAACTTAGATATTGCTATCAAAGGGCACCTGCAACAAAACTTTAACCAGCTCCAAAAACCTTAACCTCCTCCAGCATCCGAAACCTATAGCTCAGATTCAGCACTCAAGCCTGTCTGGTGCATCAGTATCACAAGACACACCATCCATGCAAGTTTGGTGAAGTACGGACCTGCAGCAACTTAGATATTGCTATCAAAGGGCACCTGCAACAAAAACTTTAACCTGGTCAAACAACCTTAACCTCCTCCAGCATCTGAAATTTAGGACTCAGATTCAGCATCCAAGTCTTTCAAGTCCATAAGTAGGTCTAGATGCATCATCCATGCAAGTTTGGTGAAGATAGGACAAGTAATAGCTTAGATACAGGACCTGCAACAAAAACTTTAACCAGGTCCGGACGCCGACGCCGACACCGACTCCGACGCCGAGGGTAAAGCATAAGCTCCCCCTGACTTCGTCTCGGTGAGCTAAAAATGACAATATTCGAGCTTTGTTTACAAATCAAGAATTATGAACTCTGTATCTTGCTTATAACTTGATAATTGACTTTCAAATTTTGACATAGCATTAAAAACTTCTAAATTTATCAGTATAAATTAACATTGAAAATGGAAAAATAAAACTTAAAATTTTAAGTCAAATCGTGTCCAAGTCCCTTTAAATATGAATGTTATTGTTATATTGAAAACTTATCTAGCTACCTATTTACATATAAATGTTTGGATTTAGGTATCATTCCTGTTCAAATGATATGTTGAAGACTTCCAATCTCTTAACTGCGCTTACAGCAGCCATGAGAAAATATTTGTAATCTTATATTAATTATCTTTTCAGAAAAAAAAGTAATTAAGGGTTATCGAAAGTACGGGACTAAAAGTGTTGGATAACGAAATGATTATAGCCTTACTATTCAGTTAATATAATTATACATAACCCAAGCATGGCTTAAAGAAAAGCTTTGCGTCTTTCAACAGGATGCTGATCACGTGACTTTTGTTTATCACATGACAGTTAAAATAAAAATTAATATGAAATATACCAATTGTTTTGTATTAATTTTTTTAATTCAAAATTTATATCAAGTATAGTAAATTTTAACGAGTTCAATATTCGGAATGTAGATTTAATCAAGTGGTTTATAAAACTATAGATATATTCTCACTATTATTCCGTTAATGTTACTAAATAAGTCCAAAGTAAGAAAGTATTACTTTTCGATGCTTTAAAAAAGAGTAGAAATTATTTCTATGGTAGTATATCCTTCGATAATTTTTACATGTTATATAGCACATTCTAACGTTGATATAAAAAATGTTTTTAACATTTCATTGAGTATTTTGATGTGCTACCATATTCTGTTCAGATTTAGAATCAAAATCTCCAAAATTTGAACCGCTGATTTTATTAATTTCTTTTAATAAATTTATGATAATTATGTTCATGTAAAGCAATACTATATAATGAATCTTTAAATTTGTTTCTATTCTAAAAGTCATTGAGTAGAATTTGCAAATAATTTTATAAAATTATTTTATTACGTTTTAAAACTAAAATTGTCGCAAAAAAAATCATAGGGCCAGAAAAAAGTGGTAGTATAATATGTATTAGAAGACATCTGAATGTTGATGTGTTAAAGCAAAACAGTTCATTAACTTCTAATTTTACACTTGCATTAAGTAAACCGTCTAGATCCCTCTCCAACCTTTGAACAGCTATAAATTATTAAAGATAACTCTATTTACTCTATCTTAGATATACTAAAATTAGTGTTAAATCTCACATCTAAAAGTAAATTTGCTGCTTACACATTGACTTGATTGAAATACTAGTATTTAAAAATAGATGGACAGTTATCAGCTCAGCGATGCAGTTCATCTGTTATTTTTTTTAATATACAAATTTCACAAGTTATGAAACATTTTGAGGTCGAGAAAAATCCTTTTTCACCGAGAAACTACTACATAGGTAAGGATACAGAACAACTGACACTACAGATTATCAGATAGAATCTGGTTTGACTATCATTCATTGACAAGTAAATAACATTGTAACCCAAAAGTAATGTTTTAAAACGTAGCTTTCTAAGCTTGCTTTAAATCTACAAAACGTTTTTTAAAATAAAATTGAAAGTACTAACAGATCATTTTTTTACCCTTAATAGGGAAGTATTTTTACTTGAAATAACTATCAATCATGGAATTTACGTAAATTTTGATATCAGACACAACACCTGATCACTAACTTAGATTTGCTGAAAATATCAGTTTTCACTGTAGTAGATGCCGTCTACCTCAGTAACTGGCAAATGTTTATACAAAATACCTTATATAAATATAATTGAATTATATAATGATTAATTTGTTTATTTTTAGTAGTGCAAGTTTATTTACATCAAATTGCATCAAAACAAAGCCTTATAAATACAGACAAGTATGAATTCACGTTTCAATTGTGCAGTCAGTTTAACAACAAGTATAAATTATGTACATGTAATAGCCCTGAATATTTTCATTGTTTTATTCTTTACTTAAAAACAACACTGAAAATATTTAGTTGTACTTTTAAATAATTAATTTTTGAATTGTTCATTAAATTAAGTTTCACCCTAAAACTTGATCATCAAGATTTAGAAACAGCTAGTTCAAATGAAAAATCTAATTCAAACGTACATGCTTTAATAACAAGCGTGCATACATGACAAGACATTTGATCTACATATGTATGCTCTTTCCTAAAAAAACTAAAGCTAATTGCCACAAAAAAGACAATTACAGTCTTTGTAATTCCTCTATTGACTGTTCAATAGCAGTTGTTGATGAAAAATTAACTGAATGGAAACATGTATTCATTGTGGAAGATAATACACAAGACTTCATGTATAAAACCAATAACTAATTCACCAAATTATAAATTATGTTTTCTCTCCTTAAGATCGCAATATCAATACTGAGTTCTGTTAATGATGAAGTGAAGAGAAGTTAAACATACAGTGTATGTAAATGAAAAATAAAATCACAAAGAAAAGAACAATTAACAAAACCACAAAAAACAACCCCAAAATACATTACAATTGAATAAAAACTGATGAAACTCTTGTTCAACAAAAATAATGGTGATCATATCCTTAGTACATTTGATACATAGTTCAATAAAATATAAGAACAATCATTAAAATTTTACAAATTGAAAAAAAATCTTTTTCACAAAATTACTACAAAAACTGAATAATATCATGCCCTTCTTTTCATGGCTGTCTTTCATGAATGATTATTGGAGGCAAAATTAAACTGAAAGTCAAACATACATGTCTTGTTAAAAAATGTTATTTTATCAATTGTTATCAACAATTGAAACAGTCATAATTAAATAATTTTTCACAGGTGTATGCAAATACAAACATATCAACATTCATTTTACAAAAGAATTGTAAATTTAGTACACTGGTATTAAATCAAAAAGATATGTGCATGTAAATTGAAACAATAAGCCCTTGATATAAGTGAGAGAAAAATATATAACTCATTTTGTTATAATATTGTTGTATGTACATATTCAATAAGATGGTCTACCTTTTTAGAATGAATGGAATGTTAATACTCGTAACCTAGTATATTAATTGCTACAAAGCCAGGACATTTACACAGTCACTATCAGGAACACTTTTTGAAACGAAAGGTACTTCAGATACTTATAATTAGATAACTGTGGAATTATTAAATTATGCTGGGGGCAATTTTCGTGGAATGTGGGTTTTTGCCTATTCCTGGGGATGTTGTTTCGTGGATGCGCCAGTTTTCAGTTTCAGTAAGAAAGATAATTCTTTTAAATTTGTTTTTGTTGAGAATGTGAATTCATTGGGAAGGGCTACTCAAGAATACCACGAAAATTGAGCCACCGCAAATTCTAATGATTTCACAGTACTTGTAATTTGAAAAAGTTAAGTGCTGAACATGTGTGAATATGCACTGTCAGAGGGAAAAAAATACAAAATTAAGCCATACACTTTGACAACACTTATTTTTTTTTTTCAGAAGGATGCATCAATAATACATTCATCAATGAATTCCATTGCAATTGATTTAATTTTCATGTTAACATCCAATATCCTTGTTTCATCAATACAATTCTGGACCAAATGCTAGAATTGGCAAGGCCAGCTTTAAACAATTGTATAGCTCACACACACACACACACACACACACACACACACACACACACACACACTCACTCACACACAAACACGCAATCAAACAGAACATTGTTATGATAATAAGTGTAGATGCCAGACACGTATCGCATCTTTATCTTTGAAAATTTGTAAAATTCTAATACATGTAATTTCAAAATATTTTCAAAGCTTTTGTTCAAACGGCTACATGATTTGTACTATACAACCAAACTTAACTTACATTTAGTATTTACTATCTAATAACCTACATGAATACCTTTTTTCCTCAATCAGGAGATTAAACGATTTTTTAATGAACATGTATGCTATTCAACATGTTAAATCACCACATTTACCTAAATTATAACGATATGTGTTTTAATTGTAACTTTGAATTTCAAATCAAATAACAAATCTTATCCAATAAATACTCTGATTCGTTATTAAGTTGATCCACGAAATTAAGTGTTCGTCGAAGTGCAATTTCCATGAGCATTTTGTATTGATAGGGTCATTGGCCACGAATTTACGTATCCTTGAAACTGCGATTTTTACTTTATCCACGAAAATTGATACCCTTGAATATTAATGAAACCACAGTATGTGACTGATTTACTAACATCTCAAAAACTCATTTATATAAAATAATGCCTGCACAAATGTTTAAAATACATGTAATACCTGCATTATTTTGTAAGCATTCAACGTTTAAACTGATTATCATTGTTAATCTAGATTAATAAAATAAAATATTACACACACAAATACATTTAAAATATACTGTAAACCAACTTTTATTCGCGAGCAAGAAATTTTCGTGATGTTCGAGAGAGCATTGACATCGCAAATATTTCTCGCCACGAACCAGTCCTTGTCGTATGGTTGTAAAAACAACAGGTCTTTATAAGGCTTACTCGCGAAATTTAGTTGAAGTCAAGAACCAGTGGGTGTCCATTAAATTGCAAAATAATGTCGCAAATAAGTCTCAGTTTACAGTATTCCGAATCTCAAGTGTGTAACTAAATAAAATAACATCTTAACCTTCGAACCTACATGTTTCTTCATTAACTACATCATATTTTTTATCAATTCATTTTCCAAGACTTACACAATTACCAATGAATGTATAGTACAGAAGAACATGTCTAGTTGCATATTGAGTAAGCAATATCTTTTATGATATTTCACGTTGCTGCGAGAGCTAGACTTTTACGAGTTGACAAAGGTCTTGTAGCCTTCACTGGTGGTTCGCTTGAGTTTTACACAGGTCACAATCAGGCACACCAATGTCACAATAAGTACTACAGCCATCACTATAGAGATGATCTCAGCTGTAAAAAAAATCATGATGAGAAATTATCACAAATAGTAAATGTACAAATAGCACGCTTAGAGTTTGAACATTTTTCCTGAGTGCATACCACTTGACTCTCCCGCATTACGCGGGAGACTACCGCAAAACGGCCTAAAAGTCTAAAACCTACCGCATACAACCAATCTCCCGCGCTTGAGACTAAATTCTACCGCAAAAGTACTTGTTTTCCCCATAACAACCCCCCTTTCCAACCTCTGAATCTTTACATGCAAGTTTCAACAACAAGTGTGGGTTTTTAAGTCATTTTGCCTCAAAAAGAAGGGTAGGGGTTGTCTACTTTATCATTCTAGAAAGTACTCAGAGTACATACATGTGGACAAGTGGATGCCGGATCTGCTTGGTGGATTACGAGTGTAACATTCCTTTCTCCAGTCCTTTGGAACTGCTGCATCAGTCAACGATAAGAACTTTTCTAGTTTACACTTCTTCTCACAGCCTACAGTGCAAAAGATAAAATCATTCCTTTGTAAAGAGGCCGAGTGGTCTGTTAATAATCAATCCGATCCACCCAAAAATTAATCAAATTATTAGAATTTTTAAAATTCAAAACTCTTCAAGTTTTAAAAGCATCATCTTAACTGTCTTTTAAGTTATCAGTATCATTACAACTGTCCTATGAGCCTACAACATTGTATGTTGTCTCAATTATACTTTATATTACAGTAACATTCTTAAACTGACTTTTGACAGGTTGGGACCAATCGCCCAAATGGTATTTAATACCCCATTTGGGGTATACAAAAAAATATTGTTATAGCGAACACACTTATAATGAATTGACGCTTACAGTGAAGTGATTTTCATGCCCGTAACTTTATTTCATGTTGTAAACTTGACGGATGTAACAAATTCCGCTTTCAACGAAGCAAAATAGTCCGTCCCTGGCACTTCATTAGAAGCGTGTTTTATCGGATATAAATTTATTGTGCAGAAAATTTAGAAAAAATTGATTTTAAAATTTTTGATGTAAATTCGCATTAGAATATATGAAATGTAACAACTTTTGGTAGACAACTTTTTCTGTAACCATACTATTAAGGAATTTGATCCCTCAGTATACTGTAGATTCCTAATTAAACGCGAGGAATTCGCGAGAAGTACACCTCGCGGAGTTTAAAATCTCGCTTTTAATTTTTCGGACATATGCAATTTAAATGAAACTATGCTATCAATTTGGTGTTCACGATTTCATATTCTCGCAATTTGATGCAAACCAGTTGAATTGCGAAATTAAGTACTCGCATAAAATAAGGAAGCTACAGTACCCAAGTATTCCTAGGGATCAATCTGACTAGCATTAGACATATAGAAAACCTTCTAAACTAAGATTTGTTGCACTTAAACACATAAATGAAGATTTGTATAAAAATTTCAATTTTTTTAAAAAATTTTTTTTTGCACAATAACTTTATATTCCATTTGGACCATCATATCCCATTTGGACAATTGATCCTAACCTGTTTGAGTTTTAGGTATTACCTGAACTGTCTTTTGAGTTTATAGCAACTTAAAATACCTAAAACTGTCTTTTGAGTTTATAGCAACATTTTAACTATCTTCTGAATTTACAGTATTATATTAACTGTCTTTTGAATTAACAATATTAGCTCAAGTAACCTTTGAGTTTATACCATAATTTGAACTGGCCTTATAATGTACAGGATCATTTTATTTGACTTTTATGACTTTGTAATATAAATATATATATACCTTTTCAAATACAGTATCATTAAAAATGAATTTAAAGTAAATTTAGAATGAATTTAAAGTTAACTGTATACTGTATCATTTTAATTACTGTAATTTCATTAATATTAAAGGGCATCAATTTTCGTGGATAACGTGAAAATCACAGTTTCAAGGATACGTAAATTCGTGGCCAATGACCCTATCAATACAAAATGTTAATAAATATTGCACTTCAATGAACATTTAATTTCGTGGATCAACTAAACAACAAAATCCACGAAAATTGGTTTTTATCGAATATTGATGAAACCACAGTAGTATCATTTCGAACGAATTTAAAGTATCATTTTAACTGTCATTATAATCTAAGGGCAAGTACTGTTGAATCAATTTAGGACCAATTTTTGTAGATTGTTTTTTTTTTCTTATTTGTGGGGATGTAATTTATTTCTTGAATAAGTTTGATTTTCAGTTTTTATAGTAAAAAAAACTCTTTAAAAATTTGTTTTCATTGAGGGTGTTAAATCATGGGGGAGGGCTTCCCACAAATACCACGAAAAATTTAGCCTCCACAAGTTCTAATAATTCTACAGTATAGAATGAACTTTCAGTTACTGGTTTAATTTGAACTGACTTTTGAGTTTATATTATCACTGTCTTGATCTTACCATTGAGTAAACAGTATATTAAATCTGAAGTGTGTTTTGAGTTTATAATATCATACACTGTACGAACTGACCACAGAGCATACAGAATACACTAAATCAACTTAAATTAATAGGTGAAAAAATATCTTAAGATTAGAGGCAACATCTTTATCAAAGATTATCGCTCAAACCGCATGTAGTCTTCTTGAATTGAGGTCAAAGGTAAATGAATTTAGGTCAGATGACACATTCTTTGAAAAATGAAGATCATTTTTCAAATTTTCAATGGAATGATAATAAACCAAATAAAATTATCCCCAGTATTTTATATTATCATTTTTATTATAAGATGATTAAAAATTTAAAAATATACCTATATGCCAAAAATTTGTAAATCAGCAATTCAAGTATATTTTCTATAAGATTACATAGGAAATTTCATACTCTAGTATCTCACGCAAATGCTTGGTAAGGTACCATAATTTTTTGAAATATAAAAGCTTGTTAAAGTAGTAGTAAATCAATAACAAATTCTTGGAAAAAGTTATATAAAAATGAGGAACCTTTAACATAATTTTACTGAACTTCAAAGTCAACAACATTATCTTGACTGACCACTGTGCTATCAGTATAATCTCAGTAAACACTATGAGGTAAAGGTATTATCATTATTACATTGATGATTTAACAGTACTAGCTTTTCATTTCTCAGTATCAATTGAGCTGACAACTTAGTTAATGGCATTATCTGAACCTTTTACAGGGATGGTTTAAGTAGAAATTAATATGTTATCTGTTAATTTTACAGCATCAACTGAACTAAACCTTTTTAGGGACAGTATTATTAGAAATGATGTTCTATTAAGTTTACAGCATCAACTGCACAAACCTTTTTTAGTGACAGTTTTATTAGAAATAATGTTCAATTAAGTTTACAGCATCAACTGAACAAACCTTTTTTAGTGACAGTACTAGGTATTATTAGAAATAATGTTCAATTAAGTTTACAGCATCAACTGAACTAACTTTTTCAGGACAGTATTATAAGATATTATATTCTATTAATTTAACAGCATTAATTGAACTAACCTTTGAGTGTAAGAATGGTCGAGGCATTGGACTCCATTAGATGGTTGTTTTTATAATGAATCTCCACGTAGTAGTAATCCTCAGTCTTGTACAGCTCTAACATGACACAGGCTGCATAACCAGGGCTGGCGGGGATATCCTTGTACAGACCCAGGGCACTCAGTAAAGCGGCTACTGTGGTGTCATGCTGCAGTATAAATACACCAGTAAATAAACATGACTAACTACATTACATGTAACATAGCCTTCTTCAATTTTTTATATCTGATGTTTACTGGATGTTTACCTTACAAAAAAAAGAAGAAAAAAAAAATCGGAGAAAGGGCTACATTAAAGCAGATTATACATGACAACAAAGGATTTTATAAACATTTTGCTGTACATGTTGGTGAATTTGCACCGGAAAGTAATTCTTGAATGTGAAAAAAAAACATATTCTTAAGGCCAAAATATCAAAAAGGCACAAATGCAATGCTGCCACATTAGCCAATAAATTAATTTACCTTTTGAAAAAGGGGAAAAAATTGAAATTAAATTGTATTTTCATGCAAGAAAAAAACTGAGTAATTCCCCTTTTTTCAAATCTAAATACATGTATCTTCATTATATCTTTCAATTTTTTAGCCGAAAAAAAACCTCTTTTTTTTAGTTCTCTAAAAAAGTGGTATTTTAGATTTTGGTTTGTTCTTACCCCAGAGAACATGTAGAGTTTGGGGCCTGTGTAATTAGCCTTACTGGACCTGTTGTTCATGTTTTCTCTCATTTCCTTCAACAAAGGCCCTGAAATATTTGACCAACCATGGTTAAAGAAATCTCTTATCCAATGCATTGCATTTTTGATGCACTGCCAGACACAATTCATGAATATGCATGTATCATATTCTATGACATTCCATAAACCAATCATTCACTCTAGTAAAGAAATGCAATATAACATTTATATGTATATTTTAAAATGTTTGTGTATTCACATTATGAAACTTTATTTGAATGTCATTAAATTAGGACAAACTCAATTTCTATCTCATAATGAGTCTCACTTTTACAGAAGGTATTTCACTGTATTGAGGTGGAGGAAAAACTTTAAAAATCCAATTTCCAAAGCTCAGAAGCTTGGTTATTACACAAAGAAATTGTGCATATCTACCATATGATAACGTTACAAAAATGGCAACAAAGGAATTGGCAAGTATAAAATAGATAATTGTAAATAAAGAGACATACATGCTTAAAAGATAGTAGAGAATAACATACATGTAACCATGATATCACATGCATATATATATTAATTTCATCTGAAGTTTCTCAATACAAAAAAAGAAAAACACATATGAACAGCATGGGTAGAACAGTTGTTATTTTTCTAAAGTTCTAAAGTTTTCCATCTTCAGTTTTCATATATAAAAGTGTTTTACAGACCCAGAGTTTATAAACACTCACCTCCTTTGAGTTTGGCCATCTCGATGTTGTAATATAACAAATGGAACTGCCATGCATCCAGTTTCCGGAGTCTTTCGTATATTGTCATATTGTTATACTCTTCGTAGGCCCAAGAATCAAGAGTCAGATTGTGAGCTTTCTGGAAATGCATGTATAATAAGAGTGTACTGTACACTGGGTTATTTTTTTACTTGTGTTTTTTTTCGCCCATCTTCACTTGCAAACA